>NC_140296.1:180033325-180040825 GCF_964211825.1 Aythya ferina
TTCACTTTGAGTTGTAGAAGTTTATCTGGCATGACTGATAAACTTGGCCAATTATTCTCCTTCTCTCTAGAGATCCCCTTTGGCCCTCACAACTGTAGATCAATTGAATAATGTTATGACACAGTGTGCATGGACAGCTAGAAGAATCAAAAACAGAGTTTTAAACAAAAAGAGTTTTAAAAGCTCTTCAGTCAGTTGGAAGTAAAGAGTAGAGCTGGCATAGGTTTCAGTTAGGGAGGTATCTACATTTCTCAGTACAAGCTCAGGCTTTGATTTCCATAATTGCATACATAAAACTACATTCATGCAACATGTACGAACAACTGTTACTGTAATTGCACACACAGGCAGATTACATATCCACTTCTTTGTTCCTGCAGTTACTGCATATACATGTATTTGGCAGTTATGGTCATTGGGTAAGCATTTTGGAAATCTGGCACATTGAAATTATTCAAGCAATAAGTCCATTGAAGTATCAGAAGCACAACTTTATCCAGGAAAATCAAAGGAAAAGTATACTTTTTTTTTTTTTTTTACTTTTTTTTTTTTTTTTTTCTTTCTGATTGTTGTAAGTTATTATTTGCAACACAAGGAATACCATATATCAAAGCTGACCCCATACTTCAGATGTGTTCCAAGATGGATATCCAAGCTGAAGACAGGAGAATCTGAACGGTATTTGAAGCAGTGATAATATTACATGCAGCAAGAGCCCATCCAGGAAAGCAGTCATGGCATTGCCAGGACATGAGCACCGAATACCTCCAAAAATGTCTGTGGTGTGAGGAGCCTCCTACAGGTGTCAAACTGGATTTCTGAGGTGCTGCAGGACTGTGATCCTTCTGATCACCATAAACATCAGGTGAAGCTTAGGTGGTAATGTTGGGAAATGGTGTTTCCTTGTCATGTGTAACCTACCTTGAAGTGATCTTCCTTAATTAGATTCTGGAAGGTGACCACTGAGTTTTAATATAGCGCAAAGGCTTTTTAATCATTACTTTTATTTATTTATTTATTTGTTTGTTTGTTTATTCATTTATTTTCTGACAGTTATAATCTGCTATCATTAGGCAACAAATTTGAAGGGTGTATATATCTGTGATGCATGCACTTTCAGGGAGAAAAATCAATCTGCATCCAATATATTGTATATATAAGCCATTTGTTTATTTGATAGACTTGTTAACTTGTTTATTTGAAACTTTAGGGACTTACTGTCAAACTTGTTTAACTTTGTCTTCTCCCAAGAATTCCAGGTACTTTACTGCAGATATAGGCCTAAATGGAGCTCATTGTCACTCATATGCAGAATGAAATAGTTCCCTTTGCAGGCATCCTGCCTGGTTGTAGAAACTTCTGGTCTGACAAAGCTCTGTTGCTCCAAGGTCAAAGAATCATATAATAGAATCATAGAATATCCTGAATTGGAAGGACCCATAAGAATCATCAAGTCCAACTTCTGGCACCACGCAGGTCTACCCAAAATTTTAGACCATGTGTCTAAGTGCACAGTCCAATCACTTTTTAAATTCAGACAGCCTTGGTGCAGTGACTACAGCCCTGGGGAGCCTGTTCCAGTGTGCAACCACCCTCTCGATGAAAAACCTCTTCCTGATGTCGAGCCTAAACTTCCCCTGCCTCAGCTTAACACCATTCTTGTGGGTCCTATCACTGGTGTTTGCAGAGAATAGGTCACCTGCCTCCCAACTCCCCTTCGCAAGGAAGTTGTAGACCACGATGAGGTCCCCCCTCAGCCTCCTCTTCTCCAGGCTGAACAGGCCCAGTGCCCTCAGCTGCTCCTCATATGTCTTCCCCTCTAGGCCCTTCACCTTCACCACGTCTTTGTCTGTGTGGAGTCTACAACTCTGGAACTGGCCAGTTTGCCATGGAGCAACATATGGCAGTAAGATGGTTCTACCTGAAGGTGTATCATAAAGCTCGTAATAAGTATGCAGTTGTAAGAATGAACACTTTAAATTATAATAGATATATTATAATAGTGGATTAAATCCACTTTAAATTATAATAGATCATAGCATGTGAGCCTCTACACAGCTAAAGCAGTTCATCAGTTCGGTAAGTTATATGAAGTGACAGGAACTCAGCAGCTGAAAAGACAGTCATGTTTCCTCTCATAAGGGATATAGTACATAATAAGAGTAGTTTTAGTAATATCAGTAATATCACCTAAGTTTCCAAATTCTGACAAACTCTGGTTCATGCACATGCACGTGCACACACGTGCATGATAGTATTATTGTGTTCTGTTATTAGCACATCTTTAAATACCTGCATTTTATTATATAATTGTCTGTTGTTCTCAGTTCATCACAAAATTCCCCTTGACACAGGTGGGAACTGTGCACACAGACTAAATTGATGTGTCTTTTAACTACTGTGCCAGTCCGGAAAGAACAACATAAATTTCCAAAACGCATCTCTTGGTAAAATAAATATGTAGAAAATGTGCGTGCATAGCATGGATATAATGTTAAATGCAATGCAAACCTTAAAAATATGTAAATAAGAAGTGTATGCTATTTTAGCTCACTGCAGCTGATAAGCATTCAGTATTCTTCCTTCCTTACTACATACAAATCTCTGAAAATTATAGTCTATAGTAAGCTTGTAAAATAAAACTCTGAACACCACAGACACACAAAAGAAGTTCAGAAAATTGTGCAGGGTAGCTCTAGAAACAAGTTTTGAGAACGAGTCTTATAATATATGCAAAAATTAGGAAATAAGTTTTATTTTTGTGGTCATTATTGCCATTATTATCAGGATAAGGTGTGGAAGCAGAGTGTCTCTGTAATGGAAAAGCTCTACATTATCTACTCTGTTGACTGTCTACACAGGCATTGCCTTGCCTGTTTCAGGAGACAGGTGTGGATGTATAGATAGTAGTGATTGTTATGGAAGATTTGAATGTCCTCTGACATTGCCTGGTATCATGTACTATTTCTCTGTCACCTGATGATCAAGCTGCAACTTTGTGTTTTCCCATATGTAAATAAAAAAAGGTATTGTATTCCATGAAATGTATTTAAAGGAAGCTGGAAGAGTATGCCTTGTTTTCCTGCAGGGCAAGGGGAGCTAAATAGAAGATTAGTTCAATGAAGGGGCAGTGAGGTGGGGGGGCGGGGGGGAGGACTTTAAATAAATAAAATTACATGAAGGAACTGCTATTCTCTATTACATCAAAGGGACGCGTTATCTTGTCCAGCCATGGTACATTTCTTTTTAAAGACCTTAGGTTAAAAAGCTTTTATATAAATATTTGTAGAACTGAAGCCCATATCCTTAAAATATGAATTTTAATAAGAAAAAAGAATTACCCATAACACTTAGGAGTTTTATCATCTTGATTTTTAAGTTATTTCAAATTCCCAAGCTTTTCAACTAAGAGTGAAAAGAGTTTGTAGTCCTGTGCTTCAGAATTATGTAGATAGCATCCAGGTAGCAAAGATACAAATATTGACAACTTCATGCCTGGAAGTCCTTATAGATGTCTGTGTGATTTTAGGTACTTAAGTACTCTGACCTGTCTATCTGTGAGAATCAAACCACGAATTGAAGAGAGCACTAGGCCTTGATTTCAGCATGTCCCTACCACTGCTGTCCTACTGAGATGCAGAACAGGGCCCATCACATTCACTTCCTCATGCCTTTCACTGCCCAATGTGGGCATGCAGGATAGAGCGGTTCTTGTCAGGGCAGCAGAAAAGAGGGATGACCCTGACAATGATGGTACTGTCATAGATATAACTGGCACCATATCTTGGAAGAAAATTAATCTCATGAAACTGGAATCTTAATATGTTACTCCCCATCCTCCCACAGTGCTGTCAGCCTGCTGCACTGGACTAAAAGCAAGCTCCCTCTGTTTGCATATAATTTTAGGATCAGTTACTTATCAGGTATTTTCAGTTCAAAAGTGTAAAAAGTGGTAATATATGGTAATACATCATGCCATTTAAGCACAAATGGCTGACTCTTTCATGGATGGTTCATAGGCTAATAATCACATTCCCTTGTAATAAGAATTTCTTATGTAAGTAAGGGGCGGGAATTTGGACTGTCATCAACATCTGTAAATTGTATGAAACTCTGAATGTCACTGTCCTATATTTCCATTTGTAAAATGACTTTTCCTGAACTATTTGTAGAAGAATGTTCATTCACAGATAAGTCTAATGATACAATGCTTCTTTACCCAGTATTCAAAAGGTTCTTTTCATGGAGGATCTTCACTGATTATTTTCTGAAATGGTTAGTTATATGGCAAACCTTTTAGAGTGCAATGCAGGATCATAGCCAGGATTCTTTGAGGGAAAAGAAAAAGAAAAAAGTTTTAGAGATCCTCTCTATTTGAAATATATTGTCTTGGACCTATATCAGCATTTAGTAAACCTTTATTGTTTTGCTGTGAGTACATATAAAAGTACCATAGGCAGTCACACAAGCTCTTAGCAAATAAAAATATACCTTATTAAATACCTTATTGTTAAAAAACACCTCAGTGAAGAAGACATTTTTGCCCCTATCTTAGAGCACTGTCTAATAAGGCACGGAGAAATAGTGACTTTTTACACACAAATGAAACAATAGATTCTGAATATCCATACCATAATAGCCTCTCTGTTGTTCTAGACAAAAATACACAGCAGAAAATTAACACTTGGTACTTTGAAATAATACTTATGATTCATATGAGGGTGAACATAGCAATATTTATAGCAAAAAAAACCCCACAACCCTGATATTTGAAAATGAAGAGAAGAAAACATTGAAATAGTTTTCAGGGGCAGAGGAAGGGGGGGAGAGGAAAAGGTTTTAAGTAGTTATTCCTTTTCCCGGTTTTCAAAGGTTCTGCATTAAATGAGAAACCTCACTCAGTAGCTCCTGCATTTGCCTGTTTCTGGTGTTAATTATCTTTTGTTTGCCCTTGATAATCCTGAGGTTGGTATGCAGATAATGAAGGCTGCAGAATCATCTCAAAGTGTAAAAAACAATGGCATTGTCAATTCTACATCACAACACTTTATAAATTATGAATGTTATCCACATTAAAGAGAATGGTAGACTTTTAAAATTACTTCCATGAATAGATTAAATTACAAGTATTATTACATTTCATTTTATTAAGTGCATCTTAGTAGTTATTAGGGCAAATGAACATGTTCTCTCAATTACATAATAACATTAGGACTAAAAATTATGCATCGACACTCCCAAATGCATAATGCTGCATTGTATATTAATCATCCCAAACAATATTTTCAGTTTATATGAAGACAGTTATTACCTATTGAACAATAACATTGTTATTGATTTATTGCAATTCAGCTCAAAGAATGATTTTTTAAATAAAAGCTTAGATTCTTTTCTGGATACTTTAATAATTTCTAGCTCTTAGAAAAAATGTAAGAGTCTTTTAATTACTCTCTTTTATTAATCTAATTACAACAAGACAAAGTTTAGCATATATTTCATTTTTAAATATCCTGTATAAAGCAATGTAGCACACATTTAGAAAATACCAATTAATTTAAAAGAACACTTGTTAATTTTATTTTTAACAAATTGTAATTATTTACATGCTGTAGTTTTTAAGTTATATTTTAATTCTCTCAAACAATTCTTAGTGGTCAGATCTGTAGGTCATCCTACTGATTTTTATGCCAATAAAAGCTTTCATGTAAGTAGAATAAAAATAGCATCAGCTAACACAAGCAGGAAAAACACCTGATACTAACCCACTGAATTAAATGATAACGTTTGTGCTCATTTATGTGGGAAAAGGATTGAGACCTTACCCATTTTAGACATATGTAGCAGCCAAGCATTTTAGACACCTGTAAAGCAACTACTGATATCAAAACTTTCAGAGAGCTTTGCAGTTTCAAATTTTTATTTGGGTGTATTATATGCATTGATTTCAATGTACTTCTAAAAGTACATTTGTTTATTTATTAAATTGTTCAGATAACTGTCTCACTGTTTCCAGTATTTCTAATACCTCATGTTAATTAGATTTGGTAATGAACATACTGATCTGCTGTTATTTACTTTAACAAAACTGGGATTTATTTATTTATTTATTAGTATGATTACATAAGGAATAAACATCCTTTTATTAAAATTGCAATTTTTACAGTGTCAGCAATTTTTCTTTAGAAAAGTCAGAGATTGTTTTTATGTATTCTATTTTTCTGCTTTCATTTTATTGTCATATTGTGCCATTTCATAAAACGTTGATACATGCTGGACTGATGTTTTCAGGGGGCAGTTACTGACTCATCAGTAAAGTAACAAAAATAAAGAAACATCTCTGTATTATTCACGCCAACTACAGATCATAGTCAATAAATCGATTTTTAAAGCTAATACAAAACACTAAAAATTATCTAAGTATAAAAATGCTAACATAGTTCCTTTAGTCTTGAACATGTGGTATGATCTGCTTGATTCAGCAAAAAGAGTGTACAAACATGCAAAATTGCATGCTCCTAGAGAATATGAAAAAGTGTATTTTCATTTTAAATATTTGTGGGGAGGGGAAGCCTTTCTGGAACATAACAGTTCCTAATACACTGTTAATCTTCGTGCTATCTAGAAAGAACTTTTTCCCCATGCATTCTGTCCTTGCGCTTCCTACCATCTGGAGTAGAATTTATTAATACCATCCACAGAAAGCCTGTGGAAATGTGTCTAATAGTGAACATTTAGAATCAGTAAATGTTCTAATTGGTCATTTCATGGAAGTATGTCATCAGTGTAATTAGACATTGTTTATATTAGCAGTGTATTGAGTAACATGAAATGACTAGGTGATCCTTTCTGGCCTAATGTTATTAACTAAACAAAGTAAGTTAGACTCTTTATCACCGTTACATCGGATTAAAAATGACTGGAACTAATATATGTGCAGTTGACAAAATAACTAGCCTTCTTAGTTCCAATTAGTCTTCAATTAAACTGTATCAGCAGTGTTGTCAGACTTACAGATACATTAAATTGTCTTTGAATCTGATTCCTTCAGTTCTTCCTCTTGCTAGTAAGAAAGTTTCAGACATGAAAGAGTTAACATCTCCTTTGAAATTACTCCTATTTAAGAAGAAAAATCATATTACTTTCTTAATCTTTCTAATTCTATTCTCATAAGATGATCTTGGATTTGTTCCTTTAGCACAGACTCTTTAGTGCAGTCCTGATTTCTGTATTAATGAATTGAGAAGATGACATCAGGCTCTTAGGTAAGTGCTATAAACTCAGTCATATGATTTTTATAGTAAGATATCATGTGTAAATATATATATATATATATATATATATATATATTGTCCGTTCTTACATCAATGTTTCTTTGAAAAGTAATAGTTAGATATTATGTAGGTAGCACACAAAAGACCATGTAGTAGTTTGCAATTTACCTTTTGATCATCACAAGAAAAATTTCTACTGGGAAATGAAAGCCAAACATAATTCACTAAA
>NC_140296.1:180045825-180080825 GCF_964211825.1 Aythya ferina
CCAGTATTCAAAAGAGCTATTTTCCTTGGTAGGGAGCTCTTGTCACAACTTCATATCATTTTCAACCTATATGACATTTCAAGGTTTAAATGTCACAAAACAACTATTTCTGATGGCTTGGACCCAAGAGTTCAGTCAGAGCTGGTATGTAAGACAATGGTTAGGTTCATTAGTTAGGCTTATTGAGATAAATTGTTTTCTAGATTAATTTAAACAGCCCTGAACATTCACCATATACTTACCAACATATAACTAATCAGAAAAAAACTGTGTTTAAGTAAGGAGTGGTCATCTTTGACCTGTACATATGTGAACCCTTCCACATTTTTATTTTCTTCCTAAATTCTAGTGTTTTCATTCCATGATACCTTTATACAAATATAACCTTCCCTACACATGTTATGAGTTAGGGGTGATGCATGCTGGAAAGAGAGAAGAGGAAAAATAGTAATTGTAAATATAAATTCACCGGAAGTGAAGCATCATGCATATACTTCGATGGCTGAAAAAATATATATTTATTTCAATTTCTTTCATTTATTTAAATTTCTTGAGTTGCTTGGACTCACCTGAATTTAGATTCAAGAGGACTTTAACATAAAATATATAGATGAATTTCATGATATGTATTTCATTTTTTATCTAGTTTTGTAATAAGCAGTGAAAATCCAAAGTGTCACAAATCAGCTGAGTCCAGTCCAAACGGATCCTGGTGGACAATATTGCTGCTGTGAAATGCCTTAGAAATTATTCTTCCCAGGGAAGAATCAGAAGTAGGACCAAAACATAGTTCTGAATATCTCCGATATGGAAGGGCAATATATTTTAAATGACAGTCCAGAAAACTCTGGAAGAACCAACTGGAGATTCATAGTGAAAAGAACCTGATATTTACTAGAAGTTTCTTCTGTTGTTGTTGTTGTTTTGTCGTTTTGTTTGTTTGTTTGTTTTTCTTTCTTGTTTGTTTTCAAATCTTACTCGTGGATGTATAAAATATAAAGTTATCTGTAGAACTATTTCAGTTAAAGTCAGTTCCAAAGTGTGTGTTTGTTATGATTCATAGGTAGCAATTCAGCATAAAAATGAGGGATAGTTTGCCTAGGAAGACAGACCAACTCCTAATGTGTATAGCCAAAGTGCTGGGAGAAATCTGTGTTGACCTGACACAGAGACAGCAGCAGACATGGACATTGGAATTCTTGTTATTCTAAAAAATGACAGGGGGATCTGTGCACCGAGGAATGAGGGGCTTGTACAGAGGAACTTTATGCAGATATGGATATTTTATTTTATTTTTTTCCTTATTTCTGTATTTTATACCCTGTCAAGTGAGAAGTTTATCATTTAATTCTAAATGAGGGTAAGCCTAAAGAAAATATAAAGGCCCTCTACATAAGCTCCTGGAGGCATAAACATTATTTATAGCACTTCATTCTTATTTAACTGAGGCAAGTAAGTGCTATAAATGCACAAAATAAAGAGATTAGATATGCGATTTAACACAGTCAGGAACGAAGGTTATTCATCAGAAACAGCTATTCATTTTTATTTATTTATTTATTTTCCTCCATTTTTCATTGGCATAGTTGACCAACACCCTGTTTTGATATTGACAGTTCAGGTAGGAGCAAATTCAAGCAGTAATGACTTGGCTGAGTTTCTGCTCTTTGAATTTGCTAGAGATTTTACTAAATAACACTGTAGCTTAGGGTGAGCTGATTGTGTTTTACAGCCTATTTCCCCATACTCCCTAAATGCTTATTTACCTAGAATGAAATGCATGTACACATACTCTGGAGCATGTGTTAAAGCTGTGCTAAACATTTTCCATGTAACTTCCAGCTGGTAACATTTTGCCAGAAAGCCTGGTATTTAGAAATGATAAATAAATAAAACAAACAGAAACTTGTGCTGTAATAAAGAGACAATGGAACAGCTGCAGGGCATGGAGTAAATTCAGCTTGACTTGATGTGGACACAGTGGCTGGATTTTACCCAAGAGATATTAGCAACGTTCAGATTCCTAAAGGGAGGACTGTGGAAAGGGAAGAAGGGATCTCATTGGGAGGTCTCTTAGCACATTTGGAATAATAAACACAGAAATGATGAAAAATAATATTTAAGCAGCAAAATCAGCATGCACTGTCCTTCTGTAGGATGTTGAAAAAATATGAACTTGTCTTGAGAAGAAAAAATAATGAACAGCGCTTTGTTTTGTTTTATTTTGTTTGGAGGAAGAATGCAAAGAAGATGGAAGGGGGGCTGGAGCCTGGGGAGGCAAACTGTGTGACAACAGCCATCAAACGAAGGAAAGAGAAACAGTGAAGGTAAAGAAAGAAAGAGCAAACAGGGTGTGTATCAAGTGTGCTATTAAAGTGTGTTACTCATTAAAAGAAAAGAAACCCTCCAAATTTCTTTAATTCTATTTGTAAGGGCAGAAGTAACACATAGCATAAATACTTCTGTCATGAAAACACTTTCACTTCAAGCAAAAATGTGCACAGTTCCTCAGCACCAGTAGTGGTAAGTACAAACACAACAGCAAAACTTACAGTAGGTGGCACATTTATGTCTGTTTTTCTTTACCTTTCATGGGTGGGCTTTCTTTTACTTTTACTTATAGTAGTGTACATTGATCTTTGTGGAATATCTTATAGCAACAGCCCATTGAGTATTATTGGTGTTCTCTTGCTATTTTGGGCAAAATCCTAATCTTTCTTTCCCATACAAGGTGGTTCCATATATAATGTACTTATGTTTATAGCTTTAGGCACTCACTTTTGAATACAGTGACCTTAGAACTGTGCAAGGACCAGTGTCAGTGGTGAAACCATAAACCAGACATGAACCTTGTAAACAGTATATGTAAACTGGGTAAATCAGGTTCCTGTACATTAATTTCCTGTCACTCAACTGGTAGGCAGAACTTTCCAGGATGGAAACTGTAGTAGTTTAAGAGAAAGTAAAATAGGGTCACATTAATCTGTACTCTCTTATGTTTTCACTCAAATGCATAAAGGAGGCTAAGAAAGAATTTCCAACATAACTGTCACTCTGACTTTGGCTTGACTGGTTTGTCATGATCAAATGACTTCACTTTTCTGGTATGTGCTCCTCTGCCTTTTACATCCTTGATATCCCAGTTTATACATGTGCACATGCTGACTTCCTCCAGGACACCACAACCCATCCTGATAATTGCACTGCTAATGCTACCTGCTGTGTTAAAGGTCAGCAGAAAGGCCTTAGCGGTGAAGTGGCACTTGCCTATCAAAATGCAAAATACTGGGGTGAATGAAGTAAAACTCAACTATTTTATGTTACAAAACTCGAAACATTCAAAGCCAAGTATATCATTCTCATGTTCCAATACACAGAAAAGAATGTCACAGCATGACTCCATCTTCATGATGGAGGCTGAAAGAAGAATGAAAAATAATGCAAAGATATCTCCTTGTTAAAATTTATTGTAATCATGTGTTCTTCCTCTGCTATTGCACTGAAATAAAGACATTTTAATCCCACAGTACCACTGAGAGACCTCATCTAAAAACTGCAAAAACTCTGGTTCTGTTATTTTGAAACTCAGAGTACTTGTCACTTGTGAATATTCATACAGACCATTGAAAAAATTAAATTTTGCCTGCAACGTTACATGAAATGAACAAGGAAATGAACAAGGTAAATAACAAATAGACAACAGTATTTTATGGAACATTTTAGAAGTGTCGAGGGCATCCACCATAAAATTCTTGTAGAAAAATCATTCAGGATAATACCATCATGGACCACATGCTTTAGAGATAAACAAAATACAGGAATCTGTCTTAAAGTCTAATAAAGTTTTGAATTCTTCAAGGTAACCTAGTAATGCTTTTTTATCCTACATGCAGGAGTATTCATGCCGGTAAGACATGGAATAAATAAGGCTTGTACAAACTTTGTGAAAAAGAAGCTAGGAAACCAAACTAAACACTGGTTTTGTCTCAATGTTTTGTCTCAAAATCATTTTTTTTTTTTATCTGAAGAAGGAATTTACTTCCCAAAGGCCTGCCTGTTTTATAGTAAGGGTAGTTAAAAATGGGAAACATTTCATGCTTGTATGTATCTTTTCCTTTATGATTAAGTAAAATGCAGAGTTCCTCACTGGTAAAATAATAAATGTTTAAGAAGATTATTTTCCAGGGCTTTCTGACAAGTCAGCACTTATATAGTAAAAGGCCAGATCTCACCCTAGCAAGAAACGGACTCGTTCCAATGGCAGATATACTAACCCAAGCAGACACTGAGTAAGTTGGTTGATTGGAGGACTGACTTCCATGTGAAGTGTGAGACTTTTTGTGCTCACAGTATTCCCTGAAGAAGTGAAAGTGGTCTTTTATGAGTTCTTCCATTAATAAACAACTTAAAAAATAGAGGTAAGGTAGAGCTGAGACCTCTAAAAATAGAGGTTGGTGGCAATTTAGCTAAGCTACTGGCATGCTGCTGCTAAAAGGAGAGAGAGCATACTCTTTCTCTACCTCACCTCTCTTTCTGTGCAGCTCTGATGCTGCATTGGACTATTATTTTTTTCTGTTATAATTAAAGAGTCAGAAAGCCACTCATTTGATCTAATGGCTTTATTTCTACCATTTTAAGGAATTAAAGTTGCCTATGGTGAAGTCTGGCAAGCATCTGAGCCAGCAGAATGTAAGGACCAGAACTTAGTGGTTGGAGATAGGAAGCAGAAACTTTGTTCTCTGGCAATGCATAGATGTTAATTCTGCTCTCTGCATCTCCTGGGACCATACTCCAAGACTGGAAGAATTTTCAGAATTTAAGGGTGTTGTTTCGGCCATGAAGAATCAAATTTATTAATTAAAATACTTATTATTGTGTTGACTGTGTGTGATGGGACATGGACCAAATTGTCAGAACAATCACTTTTTTTCTAAAAGTCTTTGTGAAAACAGATCCCTGAAGCAAATGAGTAAAGATAAAAACATGTAATGGCCTCAAATCAGGCTTTTCATTTAGAACTTCCCTTTCACCAAAACGAAAGCGCTCCCCCCAAGTTCCCCCCCCCCCCCAAAAAAAAAAAAAGTAAAAAAAAGTGGGGAGTTCATGTGACTCCAAGCTTTCCTTTCATTTCAGATGTTTCACATGTAGAACAGGGAAAACAAACAAAACCCTACAGATTTTCAGAGCTCCAGTTCTGCCTAAAAGACTCTGGAGCCACACCACTGGCCTCTCATTGATGTATCTTTACCTGCAGTCTGTAAGATACAGGGACTGGAGTGCTCTCAGGTTCTTTGATTGAAAATATTCCACTTTGTATGTACAATACTCTGTTCTTTCATTGACCATCTGCAACATAGATTTTTACCTGCTTAGCTGATATTACAGTCTGAACAGCTGTTTTTTCTTCTAGATTTTTGCAGATGGAGAATGCAGCTCATCCTCTTCTAGATTGTCTTAATCTTTAAAACAAATATTACAATATTCTGTAGCTATAAATATGGCTGAAAAAGAAGACGTGCTATAAGCTTAAAGATAGTTCAGGTGTCTCAAAAGAAACACTGCTTGAGAATACTGTGAGTGAGCCAAAGTGAAGGAAATACTCCTGGTTCTCTCACTGAGAATGACAGTTTTATTTCCTAAATGATGGACATAGACCCTTGCTTTTGCTTTCTGTCCCTGCTTCTTATTATATTGGATAGTTTATTGTATTTAGGTATGTTTTCTATCTTCTACCTGTGTCTCATTTCTACAGAACATCTTCAATTTAAGGATCTTCACCTGAATATCTGTGATTGCCAAAAAAATGCCTCTGATTATTTTCTCTGTCTTTCCTGAAAGCATCCACATTGAGGTTTCTTTTATATTAGTGCCTGCCAGATTCTGTCCCCAAGACTTCGTTTTCCCTGCAGCACTGGAAATGAAGATGTTCAAAGAGAGCAAAATTAGCTTTTTGGGAGCCTAGCTGGCTATAGTGTATGTCAGACAAGTGTGTCCCCATGCACAAGGTGCTGAGAATCATATTCTATCTTCAGTTAAATACATGAAAACTCATTAAAATCAATGTTGATGCACAGGTAAAAGTGAATGAGTAGTATTTAGCTCAGAAATTCTGTGCTCTTATCTTTAGACTTAATAATCTATTGATAGAATCATCCTGTGTTCCAAAACCATGCCAACGCTTACTATAATATGTTGTGATTGTGCTGTGCTTTCAGCAAAGGTGGGTCGTGTGTTTAAAAATGACATTTGCTTTACCATTCTGCCTAAATTGTGGATAATGTTTTAATAAATGGTATTTTAAAAAAGAAATATATTATTTGATAAAATTATTACTCAAACTGAATTCCATCAAATTGTCACAGTTGTTATGTGCTTAAAAAGCTTCTGCTCCTCTATTATTAAGTGGTAAAAGATTATAATTTGATAAAAATGGATACTAAAATGACTGATTTAAAAAAGTACGTTTCAATAAAATTCAGCATAAAAATTCAAAGCAAAATGAAAAAAAAAAAAAAGATTTTCTTTATTATTTTAAATCTACACATTTTAAAATATTTCAGTGAACAAATGAATGTTGTAATAGGAGGTATATCACATGTACAACACACTCCTCCATTTCCAGAACTCGCTCATTCATTTATATGATGATTCATCCACCCATGCTTATATGCTATATACTTTACTATAATAGAGACAGTGTTTACATGGTATAACTACAAAAAATGCTATGGTAGTGCAAACCAAGACAGCATATTGCAAGCCTCGTTGAAATTATGAAACTTCTCTTAATCAAGGGATTTAGTTTGGGGGGCATACGTAACTGGAAGAGCTTTTTTGCAATCATAATCATATAACTGTGCTTTTCTAACGTGACTAATAAATATATAGCAGCTGATTTTTCTTGGACACAAATATATACAAATATATTGATAATTTTAACTTTTTGTTTTTATTTTATTTTTTTTTTTCCTCATACTAACAGGAGAATGAAAGCTGCAATAAGCTAATTTTTTCTTGTTCAGTTTAAAATAGAATCAAACTATAAGCAGCTAGGAATTAGGCTTTCAAAAGAGAGTTCTTTGCAAACATAAAAATAAAAAGCTTTACAAGAATTTAAAAAGAATGAATGACCTGAACTGCTAGTTACAAAAAGTTTGTTTACTTACTAAAGCAGCAATGCTGTCAATTGAATACAAAGCAAAAATGAACTAAAAGATTAAATTAAAGAAAATAAACAAAATAACAATTTAGTGATGACCCAGGGAATTTGAAAACAGTAATAATTTCTTGAACACTTGGTAAACCTACAAAAGCCATAAGTGAGCAATAAAGAGATAGTTCCTGCATGTATATAGGTTTGTTCCTGGAATGTGGGTTGCAACATTTTATGGACTGTGGCATGCAGCTCAGTAGCCTTGTAAAGAAGGAGACTGGTAAGTAAGTTATCATTTCCAGCACAAATCCTTAACCACTTCATTCTTGTGATATCACGGGTGATTGAGGGTAAATGTACGAAAGAACTGTTGGTCTTTTTCTAAGGAAATGATCAGGTTTTTAAAGAAATTATCAAACGCAAAACCAGTTACATTGTTTTGCTGGTGTGGAGCTCAAGAAAGCATTTCATCACAGTGCAAGATAAAATAATATTATAGAACGGGTAATAATAATATTCTAGAATGGGTAACAACTTATTTGATACACTTAATATGATGTTTAAATTATTTATTTCTCTGCTCCCTGAGTTAAAATAAATAAATAAATTAATTAAAAAAAAGCAAATTGTCTGGTTTGTATTGAAGTTTATTTTATTTTATTTTATTTTATTTTATTTTATTTTATTTTATTTTATTTTATTTTTCACAAATGAATTTTTGTTTTTACCTGAATTTTTTCACTTATAAAAAAATAAAAAATTAAAAAGTCAACAAAAGTTCAGCATGAAAACTCAGAATTATAACTTCTGGAAATTTTACTAAGTTCAGTTTAAACATATCCGAATTTTAACTATTTTCTCCCACTAAACCTATCAAATGACACTATGAAATGTCTCTCAAATTCATCAGTCCTGAAGATTTTTTTAATAGTGATTTATTATTTTTGCCAATCTCCACATATAATGTCATTTGTTGTCAATCATAAAAATACCAGATGTATATGTGAAATGTATGTGCCCATCTCCTTTCCATTTTTTCTTAACATACATTTTTGATTGCTTGTTTTATTTATTTTAATTTTAAATAAATTTAAATAATTTAAAATTTAAATACATTTATTTTATTTGTATTGTTTACTCCTCTCCCATCTACTTGATAATGATCTTGGATTTCTGATTTCAGTCAGGCTCTCATGCTGACTGGTCATTGTTGATAATATTATTTCTTTTTGTTCTTGGTAAGTTGATCTTCAGGTAGTATCTGCATTATTCCTACTAAATATATTCTCTAGATGGTTCTGTTGAAGTTCACTGAGTTCCCATAAACAGACATTATGTGCATCTCTACAAACTTCAACCTAAAGGCTGAAGTTCTGACCTTAAAAATTTTTATCTCTTTTTGGCTAAAGACACTACTTAAACATAAAGGAGTCCTTGCTTGTTAATACAAACACAGGTCTGTTTTTCACGGTAGTATTTATTTATGACTTCTTTATATTGAGGCTCTCTGAACTTCACCTGTAATATACTATCACATTTTCACATAAAACCTTCTACCAGAAGGAATTGACATTAGTTATGAGAGAGAGTAGCAGCAGCTCTTTAGACGTATAACTACTGTGCCATTTTGATGTAATTCAGTTTAAATTTCAAACATTTCTATTTAACATAATCAAGTGGTATGAAATC
The DNA here is from genome assembly GCF_964211825.1 of Aythya ferina. Classification (NCBI taxonomy): domain Eukaryota; kingdom Metazoa; phylum Chordata; class Aves; order Anseriformes; family Anatidae; genus Aythya; species Aythya ferina. The sequence goes on from NC_140296.1 coordinate 180,054,668, forward strand.
TTCTTTTAAAATGGCAAGTATACAGTACTAGCTCAATTGGCACTTAGCAACGGTCCTTTTACAATATGCACAATAGCTTCCAGCAGGGAATTTTTTAAGGACCATCCTCTGAGAGCACAAACTCACACATGTACAATCAGGAGACATCAAGGTTCTATCTCCAGCTCCCCTTGAGATGTTATTTAGCTAATGCACAAATGTTACAGCTAAGCTGTTAGCCTGAAAAATAGAACAAGCAGTTGTGTGCAAGTACACAGCTTTTCTTTTTTTTTTTTTTTTTTTCATTCCAGGATATCTTCATGTTAAAATTTCATATAAAGTAACATCTAGAAAGGTGTAGCGTGTGATTTTTACTCAATAGGTGGATTTCTACATTAAAATGCACTGCTATAGTCAAGTGCCCCTTCTTGAATAGTTTTATATAACAGCAAAGCACTGTTGAGTGGGTATACAGCTACAATCATTACTGGATATTCTCTGGTTAAAGTATTTCTGGAAAGATATAGCTCTATCACAGGCTGCCATCACCAGTAAATACTGCCACGAGTGTAGCTGTTTTATATCCAATGAAAAGAAAAGATCTGGCCCTGCAGTTAGCTTTCCTCGAGAGAGTCAAATCCTGGCAAACAAGACCCTTGTCTCAACTGCAAACCTCCCATACTTATTGGTTGCCTTCCAAAAACTGTGCTGAACCATATAATAAGTTCAAATTTCATTAAGCCCAGGAGCAGAGGGAGTTTCTAGCATGCTGCTAAAATCATGGCATAATGTTCTGAACATTATGATTGCATTATAATCTCATTCCAGTTGGGATCTTCTTTTCCTAATAGAAGGTTTTTAAATCCAAGATAGGAATGTAAAAGGGACTACAACACTGATATCTGCAGGGGTGTTACTTTGCTTAGACACTACACACATGGAAATAGATGATGACATAGATATTATTACAGTAATGCTGTCTTGGTTGTAAGACTTCAGCACTGGATTTAATTCTGTTCATATGGAAAGCTGCAACAACATGGTAACATCATGGTGACAGCCCTGGGGACTATTTCTACCTGGTGATGCATATATAATGATATAAGTATAATATGTATAACTAGTAAGAATATGACCCTTTATTTATAAACCTCGATGACAGACTAATGGACAGATCATTCAACCTACTTATATCCAGTCAAGTGTTTTTTTAACGTAAGTATCTGAGAGTAAAATACAGTAGAATAAAGAAAAAGGGACATCTTTTTAGACAGTATGAACAGTAAGGGTAGAATATCACAGTATACTAGTGATTTTTGCTAGTTCTGAATGGTGAAATCCATGGAAAAGCCTGGAAATCCATGAAAGAAAATTAAACTCTGTTTCATTTTTAAAGGATTATTTTAATCATAGAATAATTCAGACATACTTTAATGAACAGATCTTGTGATATCTTGTTGGATTTTCACTGTTGATGGGAAAAAATACTTTGGGAGAGGTAAAACATTTGCTTAGACATGTTCTAACTGCAGTACTTTTATTTATTTATTTTGCATTGACATTTCGAACTTAAATATATTTTTGTTTAATAAAGTAAACAAAAATTATCTAAACAAAACTCAAAGTACACTTTTGATTTAAATTTGTATTTTTAAAGCCCTCAGAAGCCATTGGAAGTTATATTGCTTCAGTTTGGGATCAAATATTTTCTCTTATTTTTTTTTTTTGGTTCAGACAGTGAATCAAGGAATCACTGATTTGCACAGCTTTTTCTATAAGTACGTTAGGGCTTCAGTTGGTTTAGGATCTTGTCCTTAATCCAGTCTATTAAAAATGCTTATATTCTAAATCTGCATGACCTACCTGCTGAATAACAAAGCAAAAGAGCTGTATTTTTTATTCAATTCTGCTGGCAAACTACCATACACTCTACAGACTGGTGATTAAAATATTTCAGGTTGACCCATGCTAACTCTTAGCTGATGTTAGAGTCAATTTTTTGCATGGCAATCTCAAAACCCACAGAAAATCTTAACTCTTCTTTGACTCCAAGGCTCTGGTTTGAAGTATACTGCTGGACCATAAAGCAAATATATTTTGTCCCCAGAGTCAGATGCTTTATACAAGATTTTCATTTAAAAGATTGATGATAGCAGTGCACAGTGACTCATGAGAAATTTAGATGGCTGATAGTGGCTCACTAGACATACAAGTTTGATAGAGATTATCTGTCCCTACAGACATGTAGGCACAGCAAAAAACAAGACTGAGTCTATGGAGCAAGAGAAGAAAGACTTTTTTATATTCTATGAAGTCTGTTTTCTCTTGACCACTCTGGTTGCCTAGGTAAAGTAAAGCTGGTAAAGTCTGCTAGAGAATTCACTTACCCTAAGGCCCAATATTTGATTTACATGTTTTGTCTTTTGGGTCTTTTAAAGCTTTCTTTTTTTCTTTTTTTTTTTTTTTTTTTTTTTTTTTTTTTTTTTTTCAAAATATAAAGTGCAGCAGTCTAGAAAACTTGGTGACAATTAGCAGATTGTCCTTTTATTTTTATTTATTTTTTTATTATATTTTATTTTTAACAGAATTATTTTATAATTATAGCCAGTTAAAAAAATATATATAACTAGCTCCAAAATAATTCTTGGCTACTCTACAGCTAGAAAAGGCCTAACTAATTTTAAACTATTAAAGAAAAGTCATCTGGGCAGACAAATCTGCCTGCCAAGTTTTAGGTGGATGGGATCCAAAGTGGCTGAGATATTAAATGTGAAAACTTAGTTTTTACAGTTGAAATGCCAAGCTACAACATCAGGACCCTGATGCTATAACTTTAAGAGGGCTAAGTGGTGTAATATTGTACATAATTATTTTACTCACGAGCAAAAATGCCTATCACTTGTAAGCAGACCTTTAAGTTATAAGGACTTTTTCTTCAGAAATGAGTGTCAATCGTATCACCAAACAAGATTGTTCTTTGCAGTTATATATCGTCATTTTCTTTGACTTGCTGCTTAGTGCAATATCAAAAGATTTTGAAAGTCCATTGGTTATGGTCTCAAGAGATACTTAGCAAAAATTTATTTATTTACTTTAAATCCATTCGGGCAGTAAAGGCTAAATAAAACCTATCTCACCACTTTTTTTTTTTTTTTTTCTCTCTTTATCTTTGTTATATACAGTATGGTATCTGGCAGAATACCAATGACTAAAACAGCTTTCTCTGATGTTGGTGTACTAGCAGCTTAAACAGCAGTTTTTCTGCCAATTTAAACTTTTACTTTTTAATAAAGAATTTAAACCAGAAAAGTTAAACATTCCTTAGGTTTAGTCTTTAGTAGGAAGCAAGAGTTTGAATTGGCTCTGTGATTGCTAAAGCTCTTCTTTAAAATCTTATTGAACCAAAACTAGAAATTCTGTTTAAATCCTTATAATCATTTAAGAACATAAAATACCAATAAATAAATAAATAATAATAATAATATATATATATATATATATTATGATGTGGATTTTGGAGGAACAAGCTCTCTTTCATTTCTTATTTATTAATTTTAAATAAAATCATTCAGGCCTAACTCATAAGAAACATTTCTCCTTTGAGTATAACCTAAAATCTTTCTCAAAATATACTGCAACGTAAAATAGGTACAGAACTTTTTATTCCTATACCTGCACCCTCACAGGAAGATTATTTCCACTCTTTGAAATAACATTGCAGGCTTCTGCGGTTTTCTTTATATTTTGTTTTGAGGAGGTCCAGTGAGAAATCTCCAAAAACTGGCTCAGATTACTCCTGTCAAAGGGGAAGAGGAGGCATGAGAGACTTTGTGATACCCTGGACCAAAAGAAAACCGTCTTCCTTCACCTCTCCTTCCATATGCACTCCATGTTTTCTGTTGGTGGGTTTGGGCCAAATAACCAAAACAAGCAGTACACAGCTGTGATCTTGCAGCTGCTGTTCAGAGCTTCTGACAATTGTATGGCTAATTCTGAGGCCTTTGCAGAAGCTGTAGTGTTAAGTGGCCATAGGTCACATATGATGTGACCTACTGCATATGAGACAGCCATCTACTGATCTAGATAGAAAACAGCTTGGTCTAGTTGTTAAGGAAGAGGAGATGCCTGAGGCCATGCTTGGTCATTGTCATATGGAAGATAATGGCAGGTTCTCAGAGACTGAGCTGCCTTGCCTCCAACAAGAGTTTCATGCTATAGTACCTCAAGAATCTAGGCTATTGCAGCTACTCAGTGCTTAAATTTAAATATATACTTAGGTACTTAACCAGCCTTGATGACAACAGTCACACCATCTAAGGACTACGAGCAGGTTTATCTTTAAAGACTCTGGAGTCTTATAGCTCCCATTTCTCTGTGTCACAGGTGCTCTCCACTTTAGAGAAGGCACACTTGCTCAATTGTTCTTTCACTTCCCATAGGATGATGAACAGGGAATATGTTGCCAATGAAGTAATAAATTGATACAACATGTCTGGAGATCTTTGGGAGCAAGGTTGTGTAACACTGAGAAATATTATTAGTTTACATTTACCTTCCTAGAATTTCTGAAATGGTTATTTGGTCTTCAGTGCATCTACTGATGAAGATTGAAGTGTGAACTGTATTATTAGTGGTTCCACACACTCTTATTTTGTGGAAAGACTTGCACTTCATTTGAAAACAAACAGTAAAAAAACAAAACAAAACAAAAAATACACTCCCCCAAATTGCAAGACAACTGCAGCAGCACCTGCACTAACCATTGTGCACAGGTCCCTCAGAGCTAAGCCTTCATTGGAGCCATGGCTTATTTTTACCAAATCTCAGCTGCTGTGGTTACAACAATATTCAGACTGATTGTCATTCACTGAATTATCAGACACTGCCTGTGTTGAAACTGCAGTTCAGGAAGGCTTACAGAAACAGAGCATTGTATGGCACTAGGTACAGGTCCTTACGTGTCCAAGAAGATGGAAAGGAACACTCAGCCTTCACAAGACAGTGTGGAATTGACTTAGCTGGGCTTCATAGCAATTTTGACTCCCTAGAAGTCATGAAAGTCAAATGTGATGAAGCACCTGAAGAAATGCTGGAGTATTTGGTTCAGTCCGGTTCTTTGAAGAAAATATAAATAAAGATCTACACAGAGCATCTTCTTTGAGGTCCTGCTTCCTTCAGGTTAGCAGTGCTATCGAGGGTGGCCCTTTTCAGGGGGAGAACATAGCAATTCTGTTTCTCAGGAGAGGAGACTAAGCATAATGAGATTCAAGGCCACAGACTGTGCTAGTTCCCTCACAAAACATGACACTGTGTGTAGAACCCTTATGACTATATGAATATTTGACCAGATACTATCAGATATCTTTCCTGGTTTTGTTGAAAAGGAACATCCCTGCAGACACATGTAGAGTGTGTAGCTACTCCACAAAGAATTACTTGTTTCTTGAAGTTCCTCCTTGAAAATTCTCTTTACCTGTGCCTGAATAAAGCACAAGGCTGGTCATTCAAAGTGAACTATGAACCCAATGCTCAAAACCAAAACAAACATCTCAGGAATGGGCTGAAATATTTGCCAAAACATTTTTTCCAGTCAAACCCAGGTAATATACATTATAATTTTATACCACAAGGGAATAACCATTGTGTATTTGAGATCTCAACAGAAAAAGAAAAAAACATAATACAAATGCTTCTGTATTAGAGTTCATTGCTGTGTAATTTTCTAACCAAAATGACATCCAAAAACTTCCAAAATAAGCATGTCTACAAAATGTCTTCTCTCCTGAAAACTTCATGTGTATCAAACTTTTTTCAAACTCTGGTGCTGAAAAAGAGAAAAGGATAGACTTGCCACTTGAGGGTTCATTTCCCTTCATCTGCATCATCTGCATTCTTTCTCATTATGAACTGCATTGACAATTCTGGTTAGCTTGGCTGTTCCCTCCTTAATCCATGGAAAAACTAAGCTTGGCCAGCATTTTACTCAGTGTGGTTTGTTCCTTCTTCCTTTTCCACACTGTCTCAGCTTTCCTGGCTGACATGTTAAATGAGCTGAAGAAGCCTGTGTTAGTCCCTCACAAATCTGCATAGGAGGGAAGGTAAAGGACAAGAGGGTAATGGTAAACCAGACACAAATGCTATAATCCACAGCTATAGATCCAAGAGCAGGTAGCCTGTTCAACGGATGCATTTGCATTTCCTCTTGCAGATGATTTGGAAGCACATGACTAAACCCTGAGTGCAGACACATGGCTCCAGAGACATTTTCTCAGTTTATGGGGTGAGGGAAAGAAGCAGAATATATATTTCAGAACATATTGGATATTCTGAAATACTTGATGGTACATATACTGAATGTTTAGCACATGCATTATGTCTCATAGTTTTCATGCATGGCTATTTATTGTTATTATTTATAGACCAGTTCTAACATCAAGCCCACTTCCAGGCATCAAGAGTAAACCTTTATTTCACATCTGATTTTATAACTGATAGTAAATTTTGTAGATGGTGTGAGTACTGTGAAGCTTATCTGACCTTGAGTGAGAAGAAAACCCCACAGGAAGATTTCTATCTCAGAACGCATCAAGCGTTCTTGATAATGGCTGCTTATTTGCATCCAGAGAGAGTTTGAATCTACCCTATGTTCCTTATTAAAATGCAAGTACATGCAAACTTAACCCAAAAAATCTCAAAGCCAGAAATATTTTCTTTCATAGTGGATTGAGCAAGGTGTGGGGCCAGTAGTTTTTGGAAAAGATTTCTTCACAGTTCTCCAAGAAATGTACACATCAGCGTTAAACAGCCACATCCAACTAAAAGACCATCAGGAAGAACACCAGTACTGTATTCTGTGGCTTGCACCACACCATATGCTTGCACTGACCAAAAATATATAAACATGGCTCTCTTTCCCCCATGCTAGTGCCTCTCTGAGGATTCAGAAAACTCTGCCAGTAAAAGGGAAAACAGGACTACCAGAGACTAACTGCTGGGGGAAACCACTACAGTCATCTACGATGATATAGAAAGAGGAATTTCCCCAAGGCTATCTAACAGATAATAATCTATAACTACAAAAACTGAAGAGACATAAATATTTTTCAGGTAATTAACACCTGGAAGTATACCTTTCTACATTAGTCAGAAGCTATCCTGAACAATTTTGTATAATAAGCCTTTCCAGGCCTCTGAAAAGCAAAATAGATGGTATGTCTGTGTGCCTGCATACTCTTTCTCCCAAAAGAGGGTGAGTACATTCAGATAGCACTTGTCAGATACTGTTCCTGAAAGATGGTCTCTTATCTTTGCATGATCTGGGGTGAGCCGCAGCAAGTGTGAGCAGTGTGAAGAAGGGGGGCCAACACTCTGACCTATGCTGCAGTACTGCTTAGCTTATTGACATGAGCAATACAAGACAGACCGTGTCATGTTAGATACACAACAGAACAAATATTTTCTTAAAAGCGATTGAATTCGGAGTTTTTTATAGGAACAGTTTAAGCATAAATGGGACTCTTGAGCAAAAGATGTCTTGGTTTATTTCTGCAAGTAAAACTCTAAAGACTGAGTGGATATTTTGTTTTCAACTCCTGTCATGTTATCTTATGATAGTGACTTGCATGGTTCAAGACAAATATATGTTTATATGTGTATATATATGGAATATTTATCCTGAAACATTATTAAGATCACTGATTTCTAGATAATATCTGTTGTGAGGCAAATTTATTCTAATAATGTAGTAGTTAATTTGTTAGTCACATACTAGTCAATGCTAGGTTCAAAAGAGTATCAGATGGAGCAAAAAAAACAAACAAACCAAATATTACAGAACATCTACTGTAGAAGGGATACATTGAGGCTGTATGGGTCTACTTTGTCTGGTCATTGTGTAAGGCTTTGAGTTTAATTATCACACCCTGTTTTGATAGGAATGTGTTCTCTTTTTCTATCAGAAAAGTTCTATATCTGAGAATACAAGAATATCACATTTGCTATGCTGCATCAGATTAGAGCTTCATGTAATACAGATCTCATCTGTGAAAATAGATAGAGCAGGGATTTACTAAAAAACATATATGACCTGGGGATTTCCTGAACAGAAGACAGCAGATATGTCAGTATGCATAATAGACCTCATTGATCTTCCTTTGAAAAATTTATTTGACCACTTCTTTATGGGTTTGTTAGAGTTTGGGCCTTCACAAAATCCTGTGGCAATGAGTTCTCAGATTTAATTATGCATTCAAAAGAGGAACATATCTTGTGGTATTTTAAATCTCAACAATATCTTTTCACTTCTTATGATGTGAATCACAGTCAGCAATCATGCTGTATATCCTTTCACTGTGCCATTGATGACATGGAGTCACTTGCACTTCCACTGCAACCTGTCTTTTCCTACTCCGGTCAGTTTCTCTTATGTGAATTTGTTCTGTACCTATGGTCACCATCTTCATCTTGTGTATAACTTTCGTTATTCCATTTTATCCTTTTTTTTGGGACAGGACACTGAGAACTTCACTAAGTGAAATAACTATAGACTTATACAGAAACATAAAGAGAATATTTTGGAAAGTCATAAAAACTGGCAAAACACTCATTTGCTCAGAGCAAAGAAGAACCATTTCTACAGATAGAAATACTTATGTTAATCTTTCCTTCCCAAATATTAGTAAGTAGAAAACCTTCTTACAAAGAAAAATATAGACCTGCTCAAAAATGCAGCCTTCAAAAGCAATATACAATTCTTCAGTGAAAGTATAGGAAAAACTGTGATATAAGACCTTAAATATTCCTAAGATCACAGAACTTCACATTAATTTCTCAAAATTTCCATAAGAGCAATGCAGACTTTTGGGCCAAACTTTTACATTCATCTTCCATCAACTTCAATAACCGATGTTTAGCAGTAATTTCATGGGAGCTTCAAGTGTTCAACCTCTGGAAAAATTTGGCTACTTTTAGAATTTGACCCTGCAAACAGTAAAGCTAGTGAATTAGTCAATTTAAAGCAGGTATTTAAGCATCTAATGGTAACCATGTGGGTCTATGTACTAACATCAATCTGTTTCTGTATCCAGTAGAAATAATCCATTGTTTCTATATCCAGTTTAGTAATAGCAGCTCAACCCAGGAACTGTGATGTAAGCCTAAAACCCTACAGTGCTCTCATTCAGTAATAGAAAATCTTAAGTAAACTGATCCTTCCAAGATATCAAAATACAAATCAGCAAGGGGACATATTCTTCCTAGTACTCATAAAGAGTACTCATATATGAGAGTACTCATATATAATGGCCAGATACAAACAGCAGGGTGAAAGCAAACCAAGTCCATGTCATCCCAATGACTTCACAACCCTCAAGAGCTCTACTGCAGTGCTTACTATGATGTAATGAGAGCCTCTGTTTGTGTGACCTTGCTAGTATATATAGCTTAGGGCTATTTGTGCTGTTCTTTTCCTTGCTCTTTATACCCAATGTTAAAACTCACTTTTATCTATAAAATTAAATATTTTGATTTATGACAGATAGGTTATTTAGGGAAGTTGGAAATTGTTAAGTTGAATCTTTATCCTTTGATTATGTAGTTGGCTGAGCAAAAGCATTTTGATTTGTTCTATTCCAATTTAATTCCTCTTTGCAGCTGACCCAAAATCTGACCCATTTTTATGCTTTGTATCCCCAGGAAAACAAAAAATGCAGTGATACTTGTTAATTGTGGCATTTCATACTTTATGTTTTAAGATTTTGTCTTAGCATGCACAAAAACTGGAACAAAATGTCTTGTAAGTATGAAGGCTTGCCATATTCCCTTTTTAGAATTCAGTGTAAAAATTATCTTACTGTTGCTGTAATTTTATTTATTTATTGAAATTTTTGTATTAAAGAAAACTTGCATTGTTCTCTGGGACTTTGTATTTAGCTTGATAGTGTAACTTGAAATGTAGCTGTGTCTTAATAAGTCTGAACCAATGTTCTTGAGGATGATGTCTTAACTGACCTGCTTTTGTAATTATTCATTATTTTTTTCTTTTGTTTTGGGGTTGTATCTTATGTTTTCTGTTTTGCTTTATATACATTTATAGTTATTCAAGCAATTAAGAAGAAAAAGAATGGATACCATCTTGTGGATACTGTCCTTTATAATCTCCACACTGCCTAATTGTTATAAGCAGTGCAACTGAAATAAGCCTTTGCAAATTGTCTGAAGTTTTAGGTATAACTACACTCTGAAAAGCAGTCCTCACGTGGAGAAAATTTTAATGCTTTATATTCTCATTTCCGTAGTTAAGAACCTGAAACAAAATTCGGCACTCTAAACATGTCTTCAAAATTTTGGTTGGTTTTGAAAAAAGTCCCCCAGATTTGAGGTCCTGTTCAGTTTCTAAAATCTTTGTGTGTGTGTCCAAGAGACAGAGAGAGAGAGAGGGAGAGAGAGAAAGAAAAGAAAAGAAAAGAAAAGAAAAGAAAAGAAAAGAAAAGAAAAGAAAAGAAAAGAAAAGAAAAGAAAAGAAAAGAAAAGAAAAGAAAAAAGAAAAGAAAAGAAAAAAAGAAAAGAAAAGAAAGAAAGAAAGAAAGAAAGAAAGAAAGAAAGAAAGAAAAGAAAGAAAGAAAAAGAAAGAAAGAAAGAAAAAGAAAGAAAGAAAGAAAGAAAGAAAGAAAGAAAGAAAGAAAGAAAGAAAGAAAGAAAGAAAGAAAGAAAGAAAGAAAGAAAGAAAGAAAGAAAAAGAAAAGGAAATGTGTGCAAATGAGAGCCTGGCTTGGCATAAGTTTCATATTCTGTTGATGGAGGAGTTTGTTTTGCAGCAAAGCAATTAGTGCAGTTACATTATAAACTTTTCTGAACCTACAGTACGTTGCTGTAAATTTCAGTGTTATTCAAAATCTCAGTATGGTATTATGTAGTCCACAATAGTTTGGGGTTGATTTTTTTCTGTATTCCTGACTAACTCTTATCTGATCAGTCATCCTGGTACTTAATGTGCAACAGTTTGAAAGGGCAAATTTCCTTGCATGACTCCAAATGTAAGCTAAAATGATCAAAAATTGTACTTAAACTTGACTACTTTATTCCTCTGAATGTGGATATCTTTTAGTCTTCACCTGCATGACAACAGCAGTATGGAATGTAAAAGAAAAAAAAAAAGGCAAAAAAAAAAAAAAAAGCATGGAGTTTCCATGCATCACTTCTATTATTCTGTTTTTCTTTTCCCTTAGACACAAAGGGGCATCATTTCCCTATCTCTGCCCTCCTTTCCCTCAGGTATGTGAAGTAAAAGTTTATCCACCATGCAATTTAAGGTCGCTTCTAAATATGCAGTGATGTGGCAAGACATAGGATGTCTTAGGATGTCCATCTATCTCTGTCCATCTACATTCATGTAGATGGACAGAGAAATTATATGCCTTTGGTAGGGCAATACAGATTTTCCCATATTGGCCTCTCATTATAAAAAGATGTGGCTACATGAAAATTAGAGGTGAAATTAGTATCATAATTTGTATTAATTTATGGACACTATCCAATGGGGGAATAATTGCTATATTGACCACTGGATACATAGAATTTCAGGGCTGCCTGTACGTGTTCTTTCTAGTTGTTTTCCAGGAATATAGATTACATTCATAGTGTTCTTCCAGATGAAGATCATAAAAGGAAAAAAAATCTTGTTGTTGTTGTTTCTGTTTTTAGTTTTTGTTTGTTTGTTTGTTTGTTTTTTTGTTGTTTTGTTTTGTTTTGTTTTTGTTTGTTTGTTTGGTTTTGGTTTTGTTTTATAATGATAGCAGAGACAACATCATGTTTCATTTGCTTGGAGGAATTGATTGATAGTCAACAAGGCTATTGGCAATGAGACCACTTCAGATATGATGGCTAGCATTTCTCACAGCTCTACTTAGTTGTCCTGGGAACACTTTCTTATGTTTTCCCCTACCCTGTATGTTATGAGCAGTTCTGCAAACATAACTTTATCACCATGTATTGTAAAACTAGAAAATTCATGAGGGGGTTCCCATTTTCTTGTGCCATATGTGTCTGACTTGGGTCCCTGGTCTCTGTCTGACACATTTCAGCCTCCTCCTTGAGCAGAGAGATCCTGGACTTCTCTATCTACCTTGTTCCATCACAGCCCTGATACAGCAAGTAGTATTGCGTCAATAAGCATTTTGGTGAAAAACTACTCAATCATTAGAAGCTATATGTGGCAGTGAAGATATTCTAGCTTTTACATTTTTTATTATACTAGGGCTATTTTTTCTTTCTTTTCCACTCTTATTATTAACCTTTTTTATAGAAAATTGGCTTACCAAGAATTTATGAATTAGCAAGTCTATTATAATGATAAATGGTAATTACCATTTAAATTCTGAGTCATTCATCAGCTTGTTCACCATATGTCAGGTGATACAAGAGTGCATGAATACTTGTCTGGTGAATATTTCTCAACTGATTGTTATATTTGCCTGAACTTTGGACCTGCATGTCAAATACTAAGTGAATAAAAATTAAAATTATAAGAAAAAATAATAATAATAAAAAATATAGGTAATGTAAGGATAAGGGAAATTGTCTAATACTAAAGTGTAGCTGCTAGCACAATAACAGGCAGTGTTGGTAGTTACACTTATTAACATTAATATTATACAATTAGATTTTTTTTTGCTTTGTTTTGTTTTAATTTTAAGGAAGAGCATGGTGTCGAGCTTTTCTGAAGATATAGTTACAAGTTTGCTATGACAAAATTCTTACATAAGATTCTTGGGTAAGGAATTATTTTTTACAAAGAAAAAGAAATGCTTGGAAAAGAGCCTTCTAATAAGCTCATCTAACCAGATCTGGCCTGAAATATCTTGGGGATTATTGGTCTTCTTGGATGTTTCTTTAGGAGTGTTAAGGGAGATAGTGGCTCCTGCCAGAATCCCAGACAACACGTTTATATGGCCCAACCAGCATTTCATTTGATGCAATCAGTGTCCTTCCATGCTAGTCTTTAGTTAAGGGGGAAAAAAATTGAAAACACAGACCAACTGTACATCAAACCACCTCCAAATCCAGCCCAGGTTCTGCTAATAGGGCAGCATGGGGACAATTTCAATTCAGCTATCAGTGCCAGACGTCCTGGTGGCATAAATACAAGATTTCCGCCTTCAAAGTTCTCAGTCCAACTTCTCTCAAAGCACAAGACAATAAAAGGTATCTTCTGAGTCCTCCATAGAAAATAATCTTTTTAGGTCTGAGTAAAATTATTATTAACAGGAATGGGTGCTGTAATGGGTGCCAAGTGATAAAGACTAAGAATTTAACATTAGCGATTATAAGTTTTGACTATTTCTTTTCATTTTGACGTACTGTATCTCTTGTAGGTTTAACAGCTCATAAACTGAAGCCAACTTTCTGAATGATCATTTAATTCTTGAAATGTAACCATAGACTAGGAAGAAAATACTAAGATATTAATCCTGGCAGCAGACAGAAAACACTAGACACAGAAGCTTAATGGTGCTGAGCTGAATGGAACATAACAAGCGTGCTATCCTAACAAAACACAGTCTCTCTCTGTACAGGCTGGGAATGTTCTCTTGCTATAAGCACCTGAACACAGATGAACATAAAGTAACAGTTAAACTGAGTAATGTCGCATAGCTAAACTGCAGGGATCTTGTTCAGCTATCTATCTGGGAAAAAAAAAAAAGAAAAAAAAAAAGAAAAAAATTTTATTAATCAAAGGTCTGGTGGTCTATCTATCAATGCACAATTTTCTTCATCGTGCTAGGATTGTAGGGTTCTTTTTTTTATTTTTTATTTTTTTGTCATTGCCTCCACTTCTGGGAGAAAAATAAACAAACAAAAAACTGTGTTACTATTTCAAAATTATGTTATATGAAGAAAAAGATTGTTGAAGTTTGGGGAAAAAAAAATATGGAATTTCCCTTTGAATACTCACAAATTTGGACCGAACCAAGCCCATGACTAACACATGAAAATCTTTCAAACACTCAGCTCCATACACAGACTTGGAAAGGTGACCCCCAGAGGCAAAATTCACTGCCAGCCTATATCTTGCAACGAATGGCTTTGTGTAGTTCTTTATTTGGGATTGTGCCTGCATTTAAGTAGAATCAGGTGTTATATTTTAAAATTAGAGATGTTTTCTTCCTTTACTAGTGGAATTAATTGGATATTAGAAAAAAAATTAGAAATAGAATTTTGGATAAATAATAAGCACTCCTTGTTCAGATGGTCTCGGTACAGGACAGAAGGGCATGGGACATAAACAGAGGAGAAGATTGATAACAAGATAAATTTGCAAACTAAGAGACAGGAAAACGAAAGAAGCAATATAATCAAAACTGTCTTCAGGGAAATTTCCAGGTTTAAAAGAAAAAAGAGAAAAAAAAAAAGCCATGTATCCCTAGGAAAAGGGTAAGGATTTGTGGCCATCAGTTTCAACAACAGACTTGCAGCCTTTATTCAGACAAGGAAAGATATCAGAATCTTTCTCTAGCTTTTGTTGTATTCTGTACAGTTTAAGCAGTCTATAAAATAGCATGTTTTCTTTGGCGGCTCATAAGTCATTACCAATGGTTTTGGATGCCTGCAAAAGCCATCCACCATTCAGCCCTACGTAATGAGCCACAAATCTGGTAAAGATAACACTTCTGTTTCTGACTGAGTAAAAAATGGAGTGTAGTAATCAGGTGAGTGTTCTTTCAAGGAAAACACTAAAAAAAAAACCAAAAAAGTCCTGAATGGTGGCAGATACTGTGTTCCTGGATCAGCAAAAAGACCAAAGATTCCCATTGACGCTTCCCACTGGAGGCCCCAATATTCCTAAGGCCGCCTCTGTATGTCAGCATGTGAAGCTGATCTTTCCCAGCTGACGCTGGGCTGAAATTTCTTGGAAGCAGCTGGGGTGGAGATGTGCCAGACAACTTTAAAAAATAAATCAGTTACAAGTGAACCAGGGCAACCCCCAAGGCCCAGAGGTAGGGCGGGTGTTTTGCTACATGCATTACTAATTAACTGTGAAAAGTTTTGAGCAGTCCCAAAATTTTTGTGAGTACCAGCTACCTTTTATAAAAAAGGCCATAAAAAGAAGGTAGAAAACACGGTTCCAATAACTGAAATTAAGCATACCAGAGTGGGGTTGGGAATGGGGGGTAAAATGTTTTTATTTTATTTTTAACTTAATGTAGGTTTTATTTTATTTTTAACTTAATGTGATTCTTCACATCAGACACAATGTTCCTTATCGTAACTCATCTGACATAACCCAGAGTGATGCAACATTTTTCATAATACTGAATTTTTACTTTTTTTTTTTTTTTCCCATTCCCCAATAATTTTTTCCAGACAAAAATTACTTCAGCCTGCACAAAGCCTTTAGACTCTGTCCTAACTAGCCAAAACTTAACCTGCAATTAGGAGTCTTGAATCTCTAGGAAGAATAGGTGCTCTTTGCTCTACCTTGGGGTTCATGTTACATTAGGGAGTGAATGTTGCAGACCCTGTACACTCTGAGTTCAGGGGCCTCAAGGGAATGTATGAATTGTACTCAAATGGCTTGATTTTGGCTAACCAAAGTAAAACAATCATAGTTTTCTTTTGTCTTTCTTTTTATTTTTATTTTTAAACCATTTGAGAGATTGCAGGAGCTTTAACCAAGTTTTGTCAACAATAAACAAATGAACTGCAAAGTTTTGTAATACTTAAAATCTATGAAAGTCAGGAGCTGCGTGCTTCCATTACAGCCTGAGTATTTTGCTGGCCTTTCCTGACAATGCCTTTCAAGTGAAAATACAGTTTATTTGCATCATTCTATAGGACAGTTGTAATCTAAAAACTTTACAGTGTATGTCATAGAGGAAGGAGATTTTTAGGGTTGTGTGTCTGCCAGAAGCAGCTTGCTCTTGTTCCATGAGGACACAGCCCATTGATTATGGCCGGGCAAAACTTCAATTGCATGCTGTTTCTGCCAATAGCCAGCTTAGCTGAGCATGACACATGGATGATTATAGCTCATGTTTACCTCCAGGATGATAGAGAACAGAGACATTTGAACCACTGAACCACTGAATTGGTACTAGCTGATTGTACCAGCCACTATCTTTCCTGTGCTTCAACCTGTCCAGCTGGTAGAGTGATGAAAAATAGGGCTGAGCGGATGCATTTTGTAATTGATAGAAAAGTAATTTACTAAGCCTAGGCTGCATCAGTGGCCCGGTGCTCTTCAGTACACTTAGAGCTGTGCTGTACAGGACCCCAAGCCATTTGCAGGCAGAGCATTTAAGGCACCTTTTTTCCTCCCTGTGATCCTCCTAGGAGCCTCTTAATTTATGTAATTTCTTCTTCCTCAAAGGCTTGAGAGGATCTAAGTGAGATGACCACAATCCCATAAGTTCAGCCATTGCCTTGTGCCCCTACTATACTCAGTACAGTACAATGCAAAATAGATGTATTGAAAAATGGACTTACAGCACATGGCCTCACCTTGCACCACATTAAGAACCATCTAGTTTCCTTGAAGAGCCCATGTGTTCCAGAAAGTGAATGTATATATATATATATACCTGTACATATACTTAGTACTATATTGTGTGTGTATAATATTTACTTGATATTCTTAATAATAGAAAATTAAAGGAAAGCAGGTGCTCAATGAAAACCAGATACAGAATCTGAGCTTAGTTTTCCTGTGTAAGTAGATGAAAAGGGGAGGAGGTAAAATAGGAATTGCTATAAAATTAGATTAGGATTCAGTCCAAGGGGGCTATATGCAAAGTCAAACCCCAAGGAGATTTCTCTTTGTCAGAATTCTTGCTGGTAACTGCAGCAAAAGAATCACATATAACTAGCTTTTAACAACATTTATACTTTTTTTTTTTTTTTTTTTTTTTTTTTTTTTTTTTTCTTCACATGCTTTGCCAAAGTGCACCAGGATATTTTATAATCAAGGTGGAAATGTTAACAAGGATTTTATTTTAGGAAATCTTTTCCCAATAATAGTAGACTCTTACTGTGTCTTAAGGATCCATTCAGTTTCCTAACAAATAGTACATAAACTGCTGTATATGAACCATAAATGCAAGATTTCTGGGAGAAATTAAAAATGAAAAGGGCACAGAAGTTGACATTATATTTAGTCTAAAAATTCTTATACTGGTAGTAGTATTTCAAAAGAAATGGATTTAATAGTAACCTTGCTTATCATCACTAGGAAGGAATGATTTTGACTAAAATACCTTGATAAAAAATATAGTTAATGCAAGAGAAATCAGTGGAATTATTCCTTCATTTTCAGAATGAAACCCTGACAGGCTCTCATTTCATTTTAAATTAAAGATTTTTATAGAGAAAAAAAATCAAATCTGAGGTCTGCTGGAATTACTACAATGCATGTAAACAGAAACAGGTGAGTTTCTAAGGGTTGAGAAGGGAAAGCTCATCCTAAAAATTAATATTGCCTACAATGCCTTGACCTACTGTAATATCTACCAAACCATCTTTAACAGCAGGATTTAAATTGCAGAATTGACATGGCCAGTTTCTAGACCTTGACTCTGTCTGGTAAGGAGATCCCTGATGTGGAGGGGACTATTACTAAGATTCTGTAGTTATTCTCTGCACTGAATGAAAAAAAAATATTCATGCCTTTAGGGGTTGTGGGTCCTTGCTGTGATTTACATAACTTACTGTGAGCAGCCATGGCAGGCACCAATTATAGAGAACTTTGGAACTGCTCTACCTGTAGCTCCCAGTGGAAGCCATGTTTCTGTTGTATTAAATCTGTACAGAAATGACAATGGGGGGAAAGGAAAAAAAAAAATAAATGGTGCTGTGAACATTATAAGCAAACCTTTGGGAACAACAATATATGTAGTGTGGTGCAACTGATAAGGTAATTTTACTTGGAATTTCAGAGAGCATCCAAGCCAAAGGGAAAAATAAAACAAAATAATAATAAAAAAAAAATCCAAACTAGAGAGATGCTGTAATGTCATTTTTCTTCTGATGGCCACCACAGTTTTGTCAGGCAATAATCTAGAAAGCTGAAATGATTTCTGTTATATGATTGGTTTGGAAAGGTGATATGGCCAGGTGAAAATAATACATTTAACAAAGTATCATTACATTATATGCAGTGCAGGGAAGGAATTGTAAATGCCAACCTAAATCCAAAATTTGCTGAAAATGATCTCAAAATCTCACAGACTTAGTGAAAGTAATAGTTAGTATGGGAGTCTCTGTCCACTGAACAACTAAACACCTCCTCCACAGCCTGAGTATAAGCTGGGGTCAGCTGGGACCTGCTGCCACCTCCACAGGAGAGAAAGCTGGAATCACATTTCTATTTCTCCATGTACAGAGCCTGCCACTGAAGTGCAAGCTACCAATGCTGTGGTGCAGCTATACCCTGTGTATGGCTCAGGGCAAGCTTTTTTCCACTGGTATGGGCCTTCCTTTGGACTTCTGTGAGAAGGGAAATGTGTCTTTCCTGTATATGGGGATGCAAATATTTTGTGCACAATGATTTGCTTTGAATCCTGCTGTAAAGTGGTCTGCACAGCTGGGTCAGCAGCCCACAGGAGGCTGCAAAAGCACCGGGGGACTGGGCTGAGGGGCACATATGGGTCTTCATCTTGTAGAAGCCATGTAACTCCCTTGAAATGTTTCTCTTTGTGCTCTGAGTACCAACAGAAGGCATTTTGCTGTTAAGTACTTGATGTGTCCTAGAATGTTAGAAAACCATCACAACAAAAAAATCCTTCAATTTTTTACTTTTGTGTCAAACAAAACCAGAAAGTATTCTTAAACAAAACAAAACAAAAAAAAAACAACAAACAACTACTAACAAACACACATGAAAACAAAACAAAACACAGAGCTTGCACTTCCACAGAGGGAAAAAGGAAAATGGTGAAAGGAAAGTTAGCTTTCTGTCTTGGCTAGTACTTTTGCAGTGCTACTAGTGGAAGGATAGAAGAAGGAGTAGAAGCAGAAGGACACAAGGATGGTTCAGAAATCCATGCCTGTGTGTAGTACATTCTGAAATTTGGCATATTTTGTCTTGCTTCTGTTTTAGCATAATATTTCAACTGCTAATATTCCTGTCTGCTTGGGCTAGGTTTTATGTTGAAATACTTCCATATAAGTTTTCTGTACATTTATGTTGTCCAAAGCTTTAATTTTCTTATTTTCTCTGTTGTTGGTTTTATAATAGCCTGTTGACCTCTGACACCTATGAAAATCACTTCCACATTTGGAAAACTTGGAGAAATTCCTCAGTATGCTTATTCTTTACAATGGTAAGCAAATGTTTAACACAAGTTACCTGACTTTCCTGATCTTATAGAGACACTGAAAGAGTTGGAAACTAGAACTTCAGATCGGTGGTCCTCTGTTCCTTTGTTCTACTTTAGAACTTGCCTTTCTGATGAACCAGCTTCTGTCAAAAGATTGGTGACTGTGATCATAACTGAGTTAAAATTAGGTACAATTTTGTCTCATTTCCTGCACAAATTGATCCTGTCTACAGCGTATAGCCTGCAGAAAGAGTCTTGCTCTCTCATGTCTACAATTCGAAAGGTCCCAAACACTTCTATTTGTGCCTTCCTTAAGATTCAGAAGTGATAGTCTGCTGGTTTTGGACACACTATGGACAATGGAGCATAGTCTCTACAGAGGTCAAAATGCATAGGGATGAGATCCAGAAAGGGCTGGCACCTGAATTAGCTTTGCCAAAAAGCATTTAAATTAGCCCATAATATGTGTGGAAATTAGCCTAAAATATGTGTGGTTGGTTGCTGTCTTCAGTTGGACAAAAGAGCATGTTTGCCTCTGAGCCTTGGTAGCAAAAGCAGAGCAAGAAATTTTGGTGAAGATGGCAGCCTTGTCTGGACCAAGCCCAGGAGCATGTTGCCATGTGTCCAGCAGTGTAACCCTCAGGCATCCAGATTGGGGCCTGGGCCCCTTGGTTTGGTCTAAAGAGAGGCTTCTGTGCATCTGGAGCTTAGCTCAGCATGAGGTCAGAAGGGCTCTGCACTCATCAGTACACATCTGCCCTGTAATGATGATGACAAAAATGGGCTACTTCATGTATAGCTTTTGCCATGATGGATTCATTACATGTAGCAGAGAGTAATTTTCAGCATTGTCCTGGTTACTAAGAATTCTTCAAGTCTAAATATAATCAAAACCAGTGATGCAAGTAAAGTGTTGATAAACGATATGATTCTGCAGTACCTCATCAGCTTACAGAAATTCCTCCACCTGTGATTCAGGGATTTAACCAGTCCACAGGACAGGTGAAGATAATGATGATTCATTTTGCAGTTTATGCTCCCCACAGCCCCACTCAGCATGTCACATTCCTGGAAGTCACCATTACCACACACACACACACAAAAAAAAAAAAGGGAGTCTTCTGTCTTCTCCTAGGGAAGACAGGCTCAAGAAAAATTTTAGGTGAGCTCACTTCCAAACACTTCTGTGTCTGTGGGGTTAGAGCTGTTGTTTTCTATTGTCTGATGTATGCAGGCCTTTTTCATCTATTAAGTCTCAGTAAAATCAGCAATATTGTAATCTTAACTACTATATTCATTGTACTGAAGGTGTTATCCCATAAGTATAATTTCACATTTTTTACTTCAAGAAGGGGAATGGTGAGACTCTAAGTATATTTAATTACTGTTTTAAAAATTTAAATGCCTTTTTATAAGTTTCACATATTTCAGGTTTTCTGGTCTAAGGCTGAAATAAGATGTTGTTTCAAACATCACCTCATGTTTATGAAAAAGACAAGGTGATCTTTGAACATATCCAATTCTACTAAAGCTGAAAGAAAATAATTTTATGGAGTGTTTTTGCATAAGTTATTAAGATTCAAGTCTTGATTTCTTCCTGTTCTAAACAGTGTCCCAAAGACCTGTGGTATCCTCTGTGTTAAGTGCTGGGTTCAAGAGATTAAGGGCAATGACTGGCATCTAGTTCACTTTTATTTCCATTTCAGTGCAACCTCACATCGCTATACATCTGTTTTGTTGATTCAGAAGAGCACTTGAGATGCTTTACAGTTGATTTTGACAAGTGCTACAATTTGATATGGGTAGATAATTCTTGCTGAGATGATTTCAAAAGTACAGAAATTATAATTTTGAGTAGATATTACCTTTCTTTATGATCAGAATTTTCATGTAATATACTGTGCACTTAAGCTTCTTAATCACATTTGCCTTTTTTAAACATTAAATTCTTTCCATCTAATCTAGTAAAGTATTGCAAATTAAAATATTGTTCTAAATATATCTTGTAGTGTTTTTTCTTTTTTTTTTTTTTTTTTTTCCTCTCCATGCAATGTGGACAGCTCATGTAAAACCACTGAAAAAAAAAAAAAAAATTAAAAAATATTCCCTCCCAACCTTCTCTCCAAAAGTATTTGGTTTGGGATTTAATTAAGTAGTGAGACAGGACAGACTGTATGGTAGGGCTGATTAACGCACACCTCAGGTACATTTCAACTTATGCTTCTAGCACATCTGAGGTGTGGATTAATCAGAACAACTGCTTAGTCCAAAGCATCTTAGGGTGATTTTAAAATGGACATATGTTAAAAAGTAAAAACTCAATTACTCATATTCTTATGCTATGGAATCTCACATAGTGCGATGGAATTTTGGGAAAAAAAAAAAAAAAAAAAAGAGAGAGAGAGAGAGAGAAAAGAGAAGAACAAGGAAAAAAAAAAAAAAAAGGAATCTTATTAACTTCCAGGTTTAAACACAATAGAAATAGAGACATTTTGCTGAAATGTTTTATGTGCTGATAAAAAAATAGACAGTCCCATCTGCACCCTGTTCTCCCCTTAGCTCCATTCCATTATTACTTCCTCTGAAGTATACTAGAGTGACAAACCCATTGTCATGTCCATTTCTGGCTCCTTCCTGTTTTTCCCTCTCTGGCCCTGATTCTGTTTCCCTCCCTCCCACCCCCACCCCCCCTCTAATTTATTGTCCTTCTGACTTAGGTATTTCTCCCCTGATGTCAGCATTTGCCAGGTATGAGCTTGTGCTCTCTCCAGAGGTCCCTGGGTGCTGCTCTTCCTCTGAGAATACTATTCCAGGTTTACACTGGTGTAACTGACAGCGCAGTTGGAGGGCTTTCAACAGAAAGTCAGGTTTGGTACTTCAAAAAAATACAAAGTGGGGTGGGGCAGAGAAGACCTCAGCTTTCAGAAGGGATGGTCACAATGGGTTTGTCTTCTTGCAGAGAATGGCCAAATTCATACCAAAAAAAAATGCATGCTTCAACAGAAAACAATGTCAGAATGTATTCTGAGAAGTAGCTGTGTATCATGATTCCCTGATAACTTATTCCACAGATATACATGAGGAAGCTACACCTGCATGCGTCTCCCCTGGAGGCTAGATCCAAGTATCTACTGAAATCAATAGAGAGGGTCCCACTGAGCTCAGCCTCTTGTGGTCTTCAGAGAGCATGCACGGCACCAACAACCGCATTGATTTTCAGAGGGCTGTGCTGCTGATGGAGCAGGGAAGCTTTTCCTACTCCTTAGAAGGGCTCGTCCAGCAGAGCCTGAGGATCTCTAGCAATTGCTCGTGGCTCCTTGAACACCAGTGGATGGCATGGCACAACACCCTCGTAGGGCTCAATCTCCTCCGTCCCTTTGAAAAGACAATTTGGCTGGGAGTCTCTGAGTTTAAACTAGCAGAGTTTCTGGTGATTTTTTTTTTTTTTTTTTAATTTCATCTCAAGAGAAGAGAATATAGCCTAGAGTTTTTAAAATACCATTGGAAATGAGAAGCTACTTGGTTGTTGGGGAGTGTGAAGGGTCCCAAAGGAATGGAACAGATGAGCAAAGGGGAGAGAAGTGTCTGGAGTAGCGATGGAAGGAGAACGAAACAAGCAACAAAAATAACAAAGTAGGGCTGCGGCTAATATACAGGAGGGAGCAGAGGGAATTTAAAGAGCAGAGCAGGAGAGGCATATGGCCAAAAAAGGAGAAGATGATTAGAATAGGAGGCAGGAGGGGTGGGGATGGGAATGTTAAAAAGCCCAGATTCCCATCAAACGCAAAAAATGAGGGTCTGAAATGGCATACGCTGCTCAGGGGACTACTCCTTCCTGACGCAAGCAGACACACTGAAGTCAGTTATTCCTATAAGGCAGCAGGAATGAGTCCCATATTCACAAAAGGATTTAAGCTCCGTGCTGATTGCAGTCCTACAGCCAATGCCATTCTGTGTTGCTGTGTGGCATACCAGCTCTGCCCCTGCACCGTGTCCTGTGGTGAGGTCGCTTCTATCCACAACGTTCCTGTGTGCATCTTAGTGTATGGTTTTCTGGCCACAATGCTTAAAAAGAATTCAAATAAAATAAAAAGAAACCTACTAAGAGACATAGGCCTTTCCCTTCCTAAAACATGTAGGCGAAAAATTCTGCCTAACACAAATTCTGAATTCTTCAGAGCTTAACTCTGTACAAGCAATTTTAGTCAAGAAAAAGAGTCTGTTCAGCCTCACTTTTAAAATATATATATATATATTTACTGTTCAATTTATTTTATTCTATTAGTTGTAAATAACACTCAAGTCTGGTTGCAGAATTGAAACTGAATTCCTGAATATAATTTTTATTTTTACCTGTGCTAAACTGACCATGTTTACTGAGATGAATAGTCTTCTTTCTAGTCAGTAGGCTCATTGAGGTTTATATCATCATTCATATAAATTTGGAATTGTTGAAGAAATAAGTGTTTTTAAAGAATCAATTCATAAATAGCAGAGAAAAAACAGCTAAGGTAATTCACACAGGGCTGGTGATATATATACATGGCTACTCACAAAGTTTCCTCTAGTGTTACATTTGTATTCATATATGTCAAAAATGCTATGTTATTTCTTTTTAAAATAAATTGGAAGCACAAGTCTGTGGTGTATGATTATTTTATTAACTGATAAATCAGCTAGCTCTCAAGGGCATGGAGGAAACATATTTATTTAATTTACAAATAAACTGTATCCATTCCCCATTCCCATCTTTTGTTAGAAATATGCATTGCACTAACAGATTCCAATGTTTGATACTCAGGGATGCTTCAATATATCTTCAAGAGCTAAACAAACAATTTTTTATTTTTTACTTTTTTATCCCTAGACTTCAATGCAAACATAATCCCACACAATATGAACAAATATGGACATTAAGAATATGTTTCCAGACCAAAAATATTTTCATAATTGTGCAGTTGGTATTTTCACAGTAGTTTTCTAACTTTAGGCACATGAGTTCATATTTAAATCTCTGAGTAGGATGTTATGATTTTCAGAGCTGTTGAATATTGGCATTTTCATATCCATGAGACCATACATGTACTTGTCCTCCACTGAGTTCCAAATGGGTGGGTATCTGCACCCATGTGGAGATGCCCTGCTGCAATTGAAAGTCTTGGCTAAAGTACAAAAATTTGAATAAAAGAAGATCAAATATATTTTTTTTTCTATGACAAATCACAGGCTCTTATAGAAGATGTAAGAGTTGAGAGCTACTTAGTTGAGAGCATTCTCATGTCTTTTAAACACTTATAAAAGAGGGTTATTCCATAATTATCCATTACAGGGACAAAAACTTCTTCAATTATGATATTTTTTTTTCATCTTCTGTTAGTTGTAGAATCCCACTCTAATCTCCTGTTCCACTGAATAATTTACTATTAAAAATGGATGAAAATGCCAGTCTCTCTTTCTTTGTTCTCTTCCTATATATATATATATATAAAAATGAGTATCCCAGGCTAACAAAGGAGAAATGTATTCTCTGGTACTGCCTACTTCATACACCTGTTCTCTCCCATGCTTAGCCAAAACTGACTGTTTCTGTACTCATGAGACTATATCTGTGGACTTGCCATTGGTTGCTGTTGTCTCATATGCAACTGAAAAACAAATACTTGTTTTGCTCTATTACCTGCAACAGATTTGGTCTATCTAAACCTCATCAGGGCATGTATGTCATAATCAAGCAATAGTAAACATGAAAGAGGGCACTACAAATACAGTCCAGAAAAATAAACCCTGTTGAAGAAGAAGAAATTAGAATCCTACCGACCAAAAATCTGTGAGCATGGCAAACACTTGGTAGGTAAGGAATAAAAGACTATAGAAGAGATATATGGAAATTAACTACTGCAAACTGCTCAATAAAAGCAAAATCATGATTCCAATCCTTTACTCAGCTTTTTATCTTTCAGATTTCAAATTGTTTTCTTGTCAATAGCAGAAGTCATTACGATATGATTCTGCAATCATAAATATTCTTATTGATTTTACTGTGACTACATGTTTAAAAATATTTGTTTATTGAGTGTAGTTTTGATGCTGGCATTAGGATCTAGTCTTTATCTTAGGCACTTGTTTTTAGGTGTTTCATAAAGCAATCCAAGGCTTCTGCTTTGATTCCTTATCAAGTTGTTGGAGATGAGCAGGCTTATTTGAAGTCTGGGAGTGATCCTGCAAAGCTGAGGTTTGGCAGCTAACTTAATAAGACAGCATCTCCCTGAGGTTTCTTTCCAAGAAATCACCTACCTGGGAAATGTGGAAATTTAGTTTAGGGCAGTTCTCCATGTGCCAAAACCTTTGGTATGGGTTAAAGACATGTAGTAGGCAATGAGGTTCCCTCTGTGATTTCCTTAACAGTGTGGCAAACCGTTTATCTTTTTACATAATGTGAATGGAGTATGGCACCTCTAAAGTGAGCAGAACGTTTATATGGATAAGACATTAAAAATGAGGAGTGAGGAAAAAGCCACACATCAGCCACCAACTCACTACAATAGTTTCATGCTGAGAAGATTCTGCTACTGGAGCTGCACCAAGCAAGTGGGATACGAGTCACTACAGGCATGTCTATAAAGGAAAAGGACATCATTGGCAGTGTGTAAGGCCATGTAAAATACTTGTTTTGCTTAGGAAATAGCAAATAACAGCTGGCTTAGGATATGCAGATAACTACCACTAACAAGGCAGCTTTCAGTGGCGTAATGTTGCTATTTTTTGTGTTTTCTTCCATGCTTGTTTTCCTTTCTCTCTTAATAATTATTCTTAAAACAAGATTTTGAATACACGGAGAGCTTCTTGTGCCAAAATAACTTCTGGTGAGA
>NC_140296.1:180085825-180110825 GCF_964211825.1 Aythya ferina
TATTAGGCGAAACTCTGTAAGGTGAGTGTTCTAAAGGAAATTTCCAGTCTGTTTTTTCAGCTGGGTAATCTATTACATTTAGCTTTTCCCACTTCAACCAATGCTTGTTATAACTTTTTTGTGTGTGTGTCCAAGTGTTAAGATGATGGACAGTATTTGCCGATTCAAGCTTATCTAAACTTTTAACAGGAAAATCTTGGATAAACCCAATCTGTTTGAGCCAATAATCTTTGCAAATGCCTAAATATGAGGAATGGTTTTGCAGTAATAAACAAACACAAGTAGTTTATGGAACTCTGCTGAAGAAAAGGAAAGAAAACTTTCCATATTCCATAATGTATTCATGTCCACTTTTAAAAATTTCTCTAAATAATTTTTAAGCCTTAATTCATCCTTTGCTTATCTCTGGACTGAAGTTCAGTTGGAAAGAATGACATACTACAAAGTACCATCTCCTTGCTCACTGGTGGAGCAGAGATGTGTTTGTAGCTCAGGTTACATTTCTGCTCCTGGTGGTTCTCAAAAATCCACACATGTACTTTGCCATCTCACTTACCAGCTCTTTGCCTCTATTTTCTTATTTATAAAATAGTTGGCCTTGTGTTATTACATTAATTTCTCCAGAGCAATCTTCTGGGGCTAGGACAGGTGTAGTGATAGATTTAGGATGTCTCATAGTGTCCCATAGTGTAACTGACTGGGATACTGTCATTAAAACAGGGGGCGAGGGCAAGCTGTCCAGCAACTCCCTCTTCTCCTTTTCCTTCTCCTCTTCCATGTGCTGATCTCTGCATTGTATCAATGAATGCTGAAGAGAGATCACTGTATTTTTGTTAGTATTATTATTTTTATTTTCAACTACATAAATAGGGGGCAAATGCTGAAAGAGGAAAAACGATTACACTTAAAAAATACAGAAGGACAGAAAACAGACTTTTTATAAAAGTCAGTACTTTCTGAGCTCTCCCTAGATAATATGCTCCCACGTTGGCTGGTCCTTTAGCAAACACTCTCATGGGGAGAAAAAAAGAAAGATAAAGAGGGAAAAGTCAACTAATTTAGTAGGAAGAACATGGAAATATAGGTGTGGTTTGTTGTTTTGTTTTTTTTTTTCAGTGTTGGAAAAAAAAAAAAAAGGAAGAAAAAAAATTATTTTAAACAGCTTTGAAGTTTTAATGTGAAGTTATTGTACATGGTAAAAAAGACCATTTTTTCCCATAGATATTAGCTAACTGCTCCAGGGACAGAATGGGTGGCAGGAGAAGATGTGTTAAAAACCTTAGATATATATCTTAAAAGACTTTACAGCTTCAAAAATGTTTTGAGGTTCATTTGTACTGCATGTATTACTACTTGAACGTCTATAAAGAACCCAGCAAATATGATTGCAGTGTATGCAGGAAAGTGGTTTTGGTGCATCCTTTACACTTTCTTTAGTGACAACATATAGTTGATACTTATCCTTGCCAGAAAACAAAGATGAAACAGCTGGTCTCCTCCATCTATGCTATCTGAACTCAATGAATAATTTGAATTAATAAATCAGTTTTAAAATGTTAGTTTTTTATCTTCTTGAACTATTTGTGAAACTATGTTTGTTAACTAGGAAAGAATTACTAAAACCAGTAAATATAATGTTGGTACACTTCACCCAAAAACTGCAAATAATGGAAGTCAGACACCTGTTTCTTCACTGACATCTAGTCTTCACTGACATTCCCAGGTGCTAGTCTTCGGTTTGATCTGCTCACCACCTCACCACAGTAAAAGTGTTGGTGGCAGTTTTCACAATAGCTAGAAGTTAGACTAACCTGGAGGCTGCACTAACTTTCACCAGGAATACAAACAAAGTTGGGAAAAACAAAAAACAACAACAACAAAATCCCACAGGATTAGATTTAGGGACAAAGATCATTCAAAAACCTTATCACTTTCCCCCAGGTGAAATAACAGGCCCATGAGCTGGCTGTAACTCACTTCATTAATCAAATCAATGTGAATTTCAGATTTCAAATGTAATATCTGAATATACAATTTTAAATTGGTGCTCGTGGATTTTTCTGCATTTGAATTACAAATTTGCTTTTTACTAATCCATTCCCTAACAGAGATCAAACACTTGAAAATTCATGAAAAGCAAACATGAAGGGGTCACAAACATGGTCAAATGTTACCTGGCTGTTTAATTCAAATGGATACTCAAAGAAAATGTTTCCAATATTTGTTCAGCCCCTTCTTTCTAGTTAGCTTAAAAAATTAAAGTTAAATGGCAGACTAATACTATGTGCAAATCAAGAAAGAGAATCAAGGAGACTAGAAGATAGAAATACAGAGAAAGATCATAAATACAGATTGGAACATCTGGAGTCATGGGATATCAGACTGAGTTTGTGGATGCTGTTATCCATAGCTGTGGTTTCAGCTCTGATAAAAATAGCTGTAAAATTTGGAAACAAATTTGAACTTTGAATATTTCTATCATTCATCATCACTGTGATCAACAGTTCATCACTAGAAAAACTCATAAATATCCAAATATTTTGAGCCAGTAGTCAAAGTTCAACAGCTTGGGTACACATTTCCTTTCTGTTTCACTGTTGCTACTGCTATTGACAGCAAAGTCAAATATAACCTGAGTAAAAAGGAAAGAAGTAATAGGATTTTTGTTTCTAAAGTTCTGCCTGGTCGCATTCAGCTCATATTTTATGTTCCTGCATTGCAACAAACTACAAACACAGCCTTTTCATTTCAGTTTTTCACACGTTTTCTTTGTGTGAATCTCACCAGGATAGGCAAGCTGTCAGTGACAAAGCTTAGTGTCAGTCTCATAAGAAGTCAAGAGATCGGAATTACAAAAGGAAAAAGCTAGTAGCCACAATCAGTACTGTAGCTAAGGAAAACTTTTTTTTTAACTTCTTCAACCAAACTTATAGTAGAGGGATAGTATACGATACCAACCATAATTCATGTTATTGTTCTTTCTGAAGAAAAATTGTTTTATGCAACAGCCATGTTCTCATGGAAAACAAACAAATAAACAAAAGAATATTAGTGAAAAGAACAAAAACAACAAGAACAAAGAGAGAAAGGCTTTTCAGGAGAAAACCAAATTCTTCCATCCTTATAAGTGCCACAGACTCCTATTGTGCCATAACAGCTTTATGAATTTATGGATGTTAGTACTGCTCATTTACTTCCACTTCAGTCCAAGCCATGTTTGTAGGAAACTTTTCATTCAACAGCAAATTATTTTTTGCAGATACTATTAGCCCTCTACAAGATGAAAAACAGAGGAGAGGCAAAGTCTCATGAGCCATGTGTGCTTTTCATGAGTATGCAGAGACCTCAGCTTATAACCCATCTGGGAACCCTGCACAATTCTTGCAGTCTACCAAGTCTAGCAAGGAGTACTAGTGAACTTGGTGACTCTGATTCTAGACATCTGCTGTAAAGAAGATATTGTAAATTTAAAAGGGGATATAACAGTATTTTTTAAAAAAGAAAACACATTTGATTATTTTTGTCTTTAGTTTTTGCCCATAAGAGATTACAAAAAACATATAGATGTGATAGATCAATGAGGGTAGATTGTTCAAAGGATTAAAAATAGTGACTGCTGAATAGATAGATTTGGAAGATCTCCCTGGAGATTCTGAAAAAAAATTATAAAGCAAGAAAGGGTTGATTAATTTCTGACAGTTAAATATTGTTACTGGTATAGGAAGAGATGTATGAGTCATCAGAAGGTAAAGAAAGTTTCTAGATTGCTTTCTTTCTTATTTCCTGGTCAGCAAGTGAATGGTATTCCATCAACCTTCTTGCTAATACGGTTTAAAACAGAACAAACCAAACCAACCTAAACCAAACTTTTTTTTTCTTTTTTTTTTTTTTTTTTTTTTTTTTTTTTTTTTGAGTAAAGAGTTCAATTTTGTTTAACAAGACAGTTATTTCACACACACACAAAGTGCTTTTCTAGGGGGAAAAGCAGAAAAGTTTTGAGAGTAATGGGATAACACAAGTGATGAAAGTGTTCTGCTAGGGTGAAAGTTTTGGCTGCATGTAGAATGAGCTGAAGATTACCAGCAACCTGAAGGGTGAGCTGCAGCAGTAGTAGTATTGTTTAATGGGATACTTATTTTGTTACTTCTCTCCTCCTGGCTGGAGGATTTCATAGCTTAAATTTTTCTCTCACTTTCTCTCCATTAAATTAATCAGAGAAAGAAGAGGAAGGAATTGGTCTCAGAAAGCTTTATTTTGATTTCTTTCCCTTCAGAACATGCAGGTCTTACTCAGCCAAGATCTTACAGATTCTGTGAAATGCATTGGCTGAGCCAATGTATGTGATTAATTTTATATTCCTCTTCCTACTGCCACAGTAGTGATAAATCAGGAACTGGATAAGTTTCAGAGCAACTGACAAGATAGGTAGGCTTTTTATACTTTGAATGAGTGCTGGAAACACTAGAGTTGATCTAAAACTTGGTCATTTAGAGAAGGTTATTTTATCTAAATGAAATCCCATCATTAACTTATAAAGTTCCACAGATGCCTAAAAGCTAAGCTAGCTGTTATGGCTCAGATTGGCTTCATTTTGTTCTCCACTGATGTTGAGCAGCAAGAGAGGAGCTTGAGAGGTCCTCTAAAATAAATTAATCTTCATTTTTATAAGGGGAGCTTAGACAAATTTAGATCATATGCCAAATTTTCAACTAACTGAGGTCATGAGATGATCTTTCCCTGACAGACTGACACGAGGACATTTTCATACTTCTTTTTTTGGGTGAGGCATGGGTTGTAAGTATTTTGTAAACTGGAGACTGAAAGAAATCCTGTGATTGAACCAGGGGATGCACTGGCTTATCTTGGTTATTAGAAAGAATTTCTTAATGGAGAAGGTGGTCAAGCATTGGAATGTGCTGCTAAGGGAAGTGATGGAATCCTCATCCCTGAAGGTATTTAAGAGACATGTGGATGTGTCATTAAGATTTACTGATGGGTTTGCACAGATTAATATACATATTTTTATTTGTATTTCTTTTGAGAAGTTGAGATGTATTTTGCAAATTCCTATGTGTCCCATCTTTGGGCTGTTTGATGTTTGCTGAAATTTGGTAGGAAGTGCTCAATAAGCAAATTTTCAGCAAATGAATCCCAAGGATCTGGAAAGCAATTGGTGTAGAATAAAGTAACTATGTGAGTAAATTACACATTTATATCTATATGACCTACAGGAACAGGTTATTTGTACTGAGCTACCATAACCTGACATATTACATTTTTTGAATAAATACAGTTAATTGTGATCTACTGGTTGTCTTTGTTCCGTGCAAAGAAATTTAATTACATTTGCAAGTTGTAATTAAAAACAATTACATTCTTACAACTTCACAACATTAATTACAATACATAAAAAGAAGTCTATTTCTATTTAGAATACATAGAATTTATCTTAGTAAGTTTATAGGAACCCTGAGAAAGGTAGGGGTGCCACAGAAAAGTTACTTTAAAACTTGGAAAACTTCCTCCATTGAGTCAGCACCTATTTTTATGAAAACTATAAAATATAAAGTTTTAGGGATTTTCAAAAGCTGGTTTTGTCACCTGTAGTTGAAGGTCCTCAGTTGGAGGACCCCTTCCTGGGGATGTGAAGCAGAGGCCAATTGTTTGGAGCTTCAGGACTTCCAGTGATCTTGAGATGTCATGAAATTTCCTAACCAAATCCATGAGAGACATACATTGCTAACTATGTTTTGTTCCTTTAAGACTGTTATGCTGAAAGCAGCGTCAAAGCAATCAGTAGGGCTTCTTTCTTTAAAAAAAAAAAAAAAAAAAAAAAAAAAAAAAGAGAGAGAGAGAAGCTAATGATAACATCTCACAATCTCTCTCTCTCTTTTTTTTTTTTTTTCCACACTCTCTCTCTTTTTTTTTTTTTTTTTTTTTTTTCCACAATAGATTTTTTTTTCAAAAAATCCAACACTGCAATTTCTACTGATAGACACACTTGCACAGGAAATGCTCCTGATATCAATGGCATATTTCATGAAACAGTGTTTACCCCTGCGTAATGGGGTAATAATAATTAATGCAGTAAACATGAACTCTGTTACTGGTAGAACTACCCCTGCTGGAATTCAATGCATCAGAGGAGCAATGAGAAATCTATATATAAATAGTAATTTTAGGTAGCAGTCCTACAGTCTGATATACTTTTATGAATCAGAAACTGTAGCATCTTCACAGAACAAAAGGGTTCTCAAGGATCTATACAGAAGTCACATAATGCTGAAGCAGGACTGGATTTTTCTAGGAGTGCAGCCTATAGTTTTTTGTCACACCAAAATAATAACAATATATTCACTCATATGGTTTATCTTCAGTTTATTCATCAGTAGAACACCACTGATTTTTAAACATGGAGGTCACACAACAACAAATTGTCACTTTTTTCACTGTTATTTCCATGCATTTCCAACACAGGGCACACTTTTTTTTTTTTTTTCCTCTAGCTTTTGCAAGAATTACTTTTGAATAACTTAGCATGGATACCCAGGATTTTGCTTATATGGACAAAAGAAGGGACAAAAATTACTGCAATTGGTTTTTGTTGGCTTGTGACATCATTTATTTTTGTTTGAGAATATATTAAGAGTATTTTCCCTTCCAAATACATTATTTGGAAAAAAGAAAAAAACAGAGAAACAAAGTAACAGACATCCATAAATTGAATTGACAGCATAATTCTTGAAGGTACTTGAACAGGCATTCAACACAGTAAGATTTGTTCATATAAAATAGTCTAATTTTTATTATGAGTAATTGTAGACTATGTGAGTAGAAAGGAGAAAGCTAATGCAACTTAAATTTAACAGCTTTAAAACAAAAACTGGCCATCCCAACACCTGTTTGCTTAGCAATACTTTGCAGCTTGCTTAAATCTGTAATTACAAATAGAAAACAAATAGCAAGTAGACAAAAAGAGAATACAGTATACTACTGTATCCAAAAATGGGAACAAAATAATGTTGTTTTCATCTTCAACATATGACTTTGTTTATGCTGCACATATATGCAAATACATGTATGTCTCTCTCTTAGAGGTGTCTGTATGTCTACATGTATACATATACCTGTATATTTGTATACATATATAAGATCTGTAAAATGAACAACTGAATAAAACTTTAAGGAAAATTTCATTTTTAAATTCCATACTTTAAGCATATATTATAAAAAGTGACATGAGTACCTTATAGATAAAAATCTAAGTAATAAGTAATAAATCTAAGCAAATTTTATTGTTCCTGTGAGTTAAAAACATAGACTGGGAGCCAGCATCATTTTATCTCTATATATAACTACATATTCCCTTATATCAGTACCTCTATCTATACACTGCCGTAGAGAAATATTAGCTAACAATAGATGCATCTAATTGAAATGTGTATGAATGGTATGTACTATGCACCATCATTTCTTTCTGCAACTAATTTAGAATTCAGAGGAATAATATGAAGTCTTTTACTACTTAATTAAACTTTTGTAATGCCTGTTTTACCAAGATGAATAAAATGCATAAATTGTATGAGGTGACATCTAATGCACACAAAAAAAGAGAAATGTAAAAAATCAGAACAGTGGGTACATTAAACTGATTCTTAATAATTGAAACCAATTTAATCATTTGAGATTATTTTATTCTATCTGACGTAATACTGTAGCAGTTTTATTCTAATTATAACCTGTTTCATTTTACTCTGCCTTTCTAGTTAATTATTACAGTCAATTTGTAAAATGACATGGTTCCACATTTGCATAGGTCACTATTAAATAAATGAATAGCTGAAATTACTCTAGCATTGAAGTGTCAACTTTGGTAGAAGTCAAGAGGACTTCAAATGTTCTTCTAACACCCCTTAATGTGTTAATGACCACTATTAAACTGCAATTAAAAGGCCAGAGAAAAAAATGCACGAAACAGTTAATAGAAAAAATAGCAGAGACACAATTAAAACACTTTGGTTTTTGACTGATAGAAAATAAAGTGATATGCTAAAAGAAGTATAGTATGAATCTATGCCTAGCACATGACAGAACTGACAGTTTAATGATAACAAATCATAGGCTGCCTTTTTGGAGCATTACACGTCAGCTTGACATTAACATCAGTAGTAAACAAGACAATGTAATGATTTTATCTTGTATTTAAATTGCTACTTATTATGGTACTAAATAATAGATTTAAATAACTTGGTGTCCAGGCTAGTGATGTACTGTGTTTGTATGAGACAGCACTGAAAGATATGTTTAAGTTTTTTGTCATCCTAAATAAAGGATATATGTATGTCTTAGCTGTGCAGTCTACCATGATTGCATCTGAAACCTTTCTCGAATCCATAACACTGTCATTAGGTTTGTTTGCTCATGTGAAGAACCAGTAGTGATGATCTAGTCCTAATTCAAAGCAGACTAGATTTTTATGTATCAAGAGGTGTGTGTATAACTCCTAGGCAGCAGCTCAATTAATCAGAGCTATGTCAGAGCTATCATATCACTGTTACTTCAAAAGCATACTTTGCTGAGAGGTGAACTAAGTAGTGTGGGGTTAGTACATGTGATTCCAAAAACTAAATTATGTTCAACATGAAAATCAACATTATGTCTGAAAATTTAAATACATACATCAGAAAATTCAAAGTTACGGATCCCACAGGAATTAAAATTTGACCTCCATGTGCATAGGTAGTATTTCTTATTACTGCTACATTTTAATCATTCATATAATCTACATCTCTGCAAGCTAGATGAGTTATGTTTGCCTTGGGAAATACAACTTCTTGATTTCCTGATTATTTTTTGTGTGTATATGCTCATCCATAAAGTTCAATTAGCTTTATGGGTTAAATCCTGTTCCCAGTTACACTATGTAAAACAAAGCTATTTCTGAAAGTTTAAGTAATTCAACTAATGCAAACAAATTTATTTTGCATTTCTTATGCTAACTAAAACAGAATTACTGCTCTCCCTACAACTCTGTCTGTGATAGTGCTTGCTCTAATCCCAGCAGGTATTTACTTCTTAGATCGATGACCAAAGACCCAATCAACATTGCTCTTCTTGACCAATATGCCTTTTCACCTGTGCAAAAAAAAAAAAAAAAAAAAAAAAATCAATGCATTAACTTTTTATGCTTATTTGCAAAGAATGTATGCTTTCATGCATTCTTCCAGAAATCAGTGTGAAAACAAAACTTGTCTTCCCTTTTCCCTCCTGTTTGTTTGTTTTTATTAATCAAATAATGTGAAAAATCCAGGCAAGTTCAGAGGAAGATTCAAACACTGTGATACACATTCTTATACTAGGACAAAATTACAGTCACAGAAGACCAGGTTTTAAAGGAAATTTAGGCATTTAAAAATGTAGATCGGCTCCCAATGAGATTTTCAAAGGTTATATTATGAAAATCCTGCTAGGCACTGAATGTATTTCTTTGAAGTTCTCATACATGTGTAAGTTCATACATTGGAGAAAAAAATGTACATAATCAATGACATAATTGGAATAGATTCAACGATATCCATTTCATGTGCACTACAGATTTTCTTGTGCTTAAATCTGTTTGTGTCCAGATCAATGCAATTTTTATTTTATTTTATTTTATTTTTTTGCTGTTGAAAATGATAGTAGTTATATTGTGCAGCTGCAGCACTGAAGTGTCCATTATTTATAGCTTCTCTATTGCACAATCTCATTCCTTTAAAACTTTCAAGGTTCCTATTCTGCTGAACATTAAGCTGCTCCAGCTGAATGTGAATGGTGGGAAGGGAAGGGAAGGGAAGGGAAGGGAAGGGAAGGGAAGGGAAGGGAAGGGAAGGGAAGGGAAGGGAAGGGAAGGGAAGGGAAGGGAAGGGAAGGGAAGGGAAGGGAAGGGAAGGGAAGGGAAGGGAAGGGAAGGGAAGGGAAGGGAAGGGAAGGGAAGGGAATTTTCCAGGCTTTACTTATTACAGAAGCTTGCCTTTATAATTGCAAATGACATTGATGGACTTTCTCGGAGGATATTTTTATGAAGATAGTTTGGGTGGATACTCAGGTTTGCCAGAAATGGATATTGCAAAAAAGAATCAGGGAAAATTTTTTGTCTGAGTGCTATAACATTCATATTACATCGCTCTTATAGTTTCAGTACACTACCTATTCTTGTTAGCCTCCTATGGATTTGTCCTTTTTAAGGAGATTTCTCAGTAAAACCTGACGTTGCTTTCTTGTTTATTTATTTATTTATGTACTTATCTATCTTCCTGTAGCGTCCTCCTACATCTACACTTAGCTGTGATGTTGTGTCATGGTACTCTTGGGCCTTCGGTGCCAGTATTGGGCTGTCAAGCACATCTTAGATTTTTCTTGTGATTATTGTTACAAGTCTGCTTCCCATGAAAGCCAGGATATGGAACTAACTTGCCTTGATGTAGAGCTGGAATGAATTCCTGTAGTGCGATTTCAAAGACTACTGGCTCCTTGTTTCCCATGACAATTTTACAGGGTTCAAGAACAATGAACAGATCCTAGGCAGGTCTGCTTGGTGGGATAGGTCATACAGGTGTTGACCAAGCAGGATATAAATGTATTCACTGTGTAACAAGGGCCAGAAGAGAGTTTGGTAACCACAGGGAACCTGATCCTTCACTACTTGTGAGCACAAAGGAGACCCCAACTGCTCCTGTGCCTGGTGATCTCTGTTGATCCATGTTCAAGCCAGGTTCACAGCTGAACTGACACAGACAGACCAAGAGGCGCAAAAACTTTCCTCCACTTCTGCAGGTACTTCCTGAAGTCACTCATGTGAATCAGCTCCCTGGTCCTGGGTGTCAAAGGAGCATTCACCCTGTGAAGGGCCAGGTGTGGCATCCAAAGCCATGGAGCATATCAACGTTAGTTGGATAGTCACTGACTTATTGCTGTCTACACCATCAGCTGAAACAATCCCATACATACAGTCACCAAAACAACACTATTTACTGCTGCTGAACAGACTAAAGCAAGAAAGAAAAGCAAGTATATATGAAAGAACAGAAGAGTCAGATGGAAAGAAAAACACAGGTAAAAGAAGAATAGAGTGTATTATCAGGAGAACTGAAAAAAAAAAAAAACAACAACAAAAAATTATAATAAGATTTGTGAAGAAGAAGAATGCTGGGCCTACAGAGAATAACACGAACAAAATCACTGTAATGGTGACACAGAGGAGAAGCTGCAGAAAATACAGTACATTAAACAGCAAAAAGCTTAAGTTTTCCTTTAAAATTATACTCAAAAACATAGTGACATTAGTTAGTTATAGTATTCTGGTTAGCTTGTGATATTTGTAAGTATTTTTAAACTGATGGTTTTTTAAACATCAATTTTGAAATGCTATAAATCAGTGTTAGTAAGTAAATAGGAGTGACAATTCAGTAAGAGAAAATAAATTTTTATATTTTGGAAAAAAAATCTTGACCCATGACCAAATTTAAATATCTGGATTTTTTTTTTTTCTTTTCTAAAATGTTTTGTAAAACAAAATCAACAAAAATGTCTAGCAATTGCTTTAGAAAATATTTAGGATGACTTCTGTGGTCATACTGTAAAAGCAGAACTTGATGCTGAACCGACGATACATATATGTATATTTAACTGTAAAGTTGAGAAAAATGTAGATCTATTTAAAGCAGGGATGACAGTTGTTGAGCATTGTGATGTATCATCTTGACATGAACTGAATGAGGTAGATTAGTGACTGACACTAGCAATGTCAGAATTTACATTGCAGCACACACAAACTCTGTGGAAATATACTATTAGCACTCGAAGTAAGCAGTGATGAGTAATGAGATAAAAATTGACAGTGTCAATAGTCATAAGTCCTTACAGTCAAGAATAATGAACTGTTCTATGTGTATTTATATTAATGTGTGTATATCTGTCTGTCTGAAATATATCTATAAAAACTTTAATTACAGTTAAGTTTTGTGAAGCAACAATCAAGAATCAGAGATAAGACAAGAAATCTCAGTGAGGTCTACTTCAAGTCTATAGAGTGTGGTTTACTCTATGCATATCTTCACATCTGCAAATGGGGTAGGAATACAGTTGACCTCCCTGTTTACCCTATTTTAATTGCCAGAAACTTGTCTAACAGGTACACAGCTGTACACAGACAGGTGAAATACCCTGTTTTATTAGGACTACTTTCCTAGGTACTCTTTTGCTCATTTACATTCAGGCCAGTGGTAAGTTTTACAGGACTACTGGAAAACAAATGCATTCCTGCTTTAACATACTGCACTGTCACAATTAAAGAGTACTATGATGCAGTGGCTAGTCCAGTTTGATAAAATTTATTTCCAGCTCTATTTTTCTGAGAAATATTGGGCAAGTGACTCAAGAAACCAGTTCCAAAATCTCCGTCACTCTGGGGTAGAACTGCAGAACATCCTACCTCTGGCAGGGGTTGGGACTGCAGACATCTGGTTTTGCTGGGAAGTTCCGTGGGCACTGCACATGTATCCAACAACTGCATCCCCAGCTCAGCCCTCACAGCCACCCTGAACTAAACAGAAAGAAGGCAGATGCATCACATCAGATATCATAATACATGCTAAGTTGTTCTGTGTGAGAATAAGGTTCTTTAAAGTTCCCTTTGCATCAGAGAAACCTGTCATTGATGGCATATGCAGGTTATAACTGTCTTTTCCTCAGTTTCTCCTGCAGAAGTCCCTGCCAAAACAAACCTTTTTGTCAGACGGAGATTAAAACTATTGTTTCAAAGCCAACTCTGATAGCCACCAAAATGTTATAAGGATGGGAATTACATTAATGCCTTGATGGATAGATGATTATTATCTTTTGTTCTTTCTCTCTAACAATGTTTGCATCACCTTGACATGAGTTGGATGGATGAGATTAGTGACTTCCACTAGCAGTGTCATGAAAAATACTAGGTTGAATTAAACACTAAGTAATGTATTTTGCAGTCAACCGCCATAAACATAAAGGGATACAAACTTGGCAAGAAGCCATGCTTTTGTCTTCATTAGTCCTGATCAGAGGGATATGTCCTTCTGGTCCACCTTTGGCTTCCAGAGCAACCATTACAGTGCCCTACACATATGATAGGCAGGACAGACTTCTTTCCTGTTTATTAAAAAAGCTCCTTA
This sequence comes from Aythya ferina, assembly GCF_964211825.1. NCBI lineage: Eukaryota > Metazoa > Chordata > Aves > Anseriformes > Anatidae > Aythya > Aythya ferina. The sequence goes on from NC_140296.1 coordinate 180,099,016, forward strand.
CACAAATTTGGCCACATCTGAAGTTAACAATTAAAAAAATGAATCTGGTGGTATTTCATTGCTGTAGAGACTAGAAAGACAAAACTTTTAGGAAAATGGAAGCTGTAGCAAAAGATAAAAACGAATACAGTGAAATATCAAAGACTAATTGAACTTTCCATATGGTAGTTCCAATGTCTCATTTAGATTTCTCTTGCCCTTTTTGGAGAGGAAATGAAATAATGGGCATCTGTATGTTGTATCTGCTGTGATTTTATTTCATTTTCTTTTTGTTTCTCTATAAAACAAAGTTTCCAAGATGATTTATGTGTCAGGTTTATGTCTCCAGTTTTTCTAATGGAGCAATTTTATTTTAAAAGGTAAAATATATTTTTTAGCCTACCAGTGACATCATTCTCCACATTGGATCAATTATCTATGTACTGAATAAAGTTTAATTGAACCCTTTTAAATCTGTGCAGCTGTTGTGCAGTGAAATAGGCAGGTGGATTATCTCATTAGTATTAATATAAATGTTCTGGGTTCTCTGCACATTTTAATGTGTGTGGTGTATATTTGGTAATAGTTCTTAAGTTGTTAAAAATAAGATAAGCAGTACAAGAAAACTTTGATAATTTATGTAATATTTGGTTCTTAAATGGCATGAATTAAGGGCATTAAAATGATGAGTTATTCTGCAAAATCTATTCCAGCAGACAGAGTGAATGAAAGTATTAATTTTAAAACTTCTGACCTATTTTAATTTTATTTTAGGAGTGCTGTGTTTTATGTATTGGTGTTACTATCAGGATTTTAACTGGTTTTCTTTCCAATCAGCTTAGCTAATTTAAATCCTTTTGTAAGGTTTACTAACATAAAAAAATTCTGCCTCATCTTCCAAGAATCTATTTTCAAAGATACTATTTGTTCCTGGGACCAAATTCTGACACTGCTTACACGAGTGGTTGGGGCATAAAGCTGGAAAAAAGAGGCCAGGACCACAACATATATAAAACGCTACAAAGTGACTGAACAATGGTCGCTTAACTAGCTGAGAATATAACACACTGTTTTCAGGTCTGAGGGTGGAGGATCAGTGGGAATTCTGCTTGGGATGGTGCATCTTTGAGCTTCCACTGAGCCTACTGGATTCTAATGCCAAGTAGCATTGAGGTCACCAGTGAGAAGCAGGACTGTTGAATATATATCCAGGATTTAAAGGTCATTTTTGTACTTTTGCTCAAGTCCCACAGGGAAAGCACTTAGGCAGGAAGAAGAAGGTATGCTTCCCATTACTGCCAAAGGGGACCCCTCTGTGGGCACTGAGCCAAATCCATCTTTGCCAGCTTTGAGGAGTTAAAGCATTCCGTGTCCATAGGAAATTCATCTTTTGACTATGTGGGGAAAGGAGCATATTGTTAAACTTCTGGGGTTTGCAGCTCCTGAACACAAGAGCAGTCCTTTCTTTCAGGATCACAATGTTTTCTCCTTTGGGTTGTCATTGAAGAGCCTTTTCTCATTCACCTAAAGAGCTCAGTACCAGAAAAAGTTCCCAAATTCGGAAGTTTGATTTTGAGCAGAGAGAGAGCAAAGTAGAGTGAAGAAGTCAAACGCAAAAATCTGGACAACAGAAGGCACAAAACTGGGGGAGTCTGCAGTTACATAGCAGTTAACTGAGGGAAAACAAACAAAAAAAGACAGAAAGACAGAGACAGAGAAAGGAAGGAAGGAAGGAAGGAAGGAAGGAAGGAAGGAAGGAAGGAAGGAAGGAAGGAAGGAAGGAAGGAAGGAAGGAAGGAAGGAAGGAAGGAAGGAAGGAAGGAAGAAAGGAAGAAAGGAAGAAAGAAAGGAAGAAAGGAAGAAAGGAAGGAAGAAAAGAAGGAAGAAAGGAAGAAAGAAAGGAAGAAAGAAAGGAAGAAAGGAAGAAAGAAAGGAAGAAAGAAAGGAAGAAAGAAAGGAAGAAAAAGGAAGAAAGAAAGGAAGGAAGGAAGGAAGGAAGGAAGGAAGGAAGGAAGGAAGGAAGGAAGGAAGGAAGGAAGGAAGGAAGAAAGAAAGAAAGAAAGAAAGAAAGAAAGAAAGAAAGAAAGAAAGAAAGAAAGAAAGAAAGAAAGAAAGAAAGAAAGAAAGAAAGAAAGAAAGAAGGAAAAACCTATGGACACTGACCAGTAAAGCTTTACTTTATTTTTAAAACATCAACTACAGAGCAGATTCATGAACTGATTCACTTTATAGACACCCTCCTAACTGCTGAGGAAGTGACTCCTGTAGTAAATCTTCATGGGAAAACATAGAAGCTCAACACATGAATTACTCACACCAAATTCATCACACCAAATGCTTAGGAAAGGTGTTAGTAGACCAAGTATATAGGTTAACAGTACTAAAGTAATTCCTTGGTCTACAATGTCTTCCATCTGTCCTCATATTTGGTAACATGCAAACTGCTACCTTGGGATATGACATCTCTGCAGCTAAATGGGGTTCAGGTATGAGGAGCAGTAGTCACATGGAAATGCAGCAATATTTACTCTGAGCAGCAATGGAAATCATCTGGTGTGAAGTTCCATATTATTACTGCTTCCACACACTGAGATAGCTTGCTTATCACTACATAGCAGAGTTCATTGTAAGCATTCATGGACTCAAATTTCTTATAGTATGTTGAGATATTTCAAATTATTCCTTTTTTTTTTTTTTTTTTTTTTTTTTACATGCATTATATGTTGTGTATTGTCTCCATTATCCACTTTGATTTGTACCAGAAACTTTCAGAGTTAAAATAATATTTGTGTTGCCATTCTTCTTGCTTTACTTCCCTAAGGCTTGTGTTAGAAAAGCAGATTGTCAAGCTTCATACCAAGTTCTCTTTGTCTCAGTGATAGTAGCACACCCCAAATACTGGGCTAGCCATATATTACAGAAGTTATAAGCTGTCCAAGTATCTAAAAATAACATGGGAAAAAATGTCTATAAATATATATCCAAGGTAAAACAAAGTGTTAGAAATACATACTGTGCACATATGGCATTTAGCAACAACAATAAGACATTCTCAGGAAAGAAAGTAATAATGAATGGAATGACAAAAAGGATTACTTCCCTGTGTCTTCAAAAGCATTATTTTTCTTCTTTTGCTATAGGGCTGAAATCTTAAAGTTACTCTGGACAGCTAGAGCAACATTTGAGCCGGACCACATGGAATGATCATCCTAGCAAGGGAGAATCTTCAGCTGTAATTTCATAGCAATTGTTAATTAAATGATTTCTAAACACACTTATGAAATGAATAGTAAAGAAATATTACAGTTTAGTGTCAGATTCAGTGCCTTGATCCATCTTTCAAATCTCATTTCAAACTTGGGAAGATTAAGCAACAAGTGTAAAGGAGTGCTTGGTAGGGCGCTATGAGGAAAATAAGTAAAAAAAAAATACTCCCTTGCCAACAAACATTACTGCTCCATTTTATGTATCTTCCAATAGCTAACTGCAGAAGCTTCACCTCCAGCTCTGTTGTACAGACTGGGGGATTAGTGTGAGACCACCCTGGAGGTTGTTAAATAGAAAAATATAGTGTGCCTGCCAGCTGGGGGCCAATTGATTGCTGCTGGTGTGTGTAAGGCAGTGATGAAGGGGAGGTGGAGAGGTGATGGGATTTGCTCCTGAACAGTTGGTTTTGTGAAGGACTCTCTCTACCTCAAAGCTGTTGATGCTCTTGCAATTGCCCTATAGTTTTGCCCTGAGTGTCTGCTAGGTTTTCTTGCTAGAAAAATTGATGGATGTAGCACAGTCTTGAATAAAATGTCATTATTAGCAATGAAAGGGTTAGAGTCTTGCTCCTGCATGATTGGTACTGAGCACCTTCACCATCTACTGGATTTGTCTGCATATAGGATCGAACCCCGTAAAAACTGGAAAGTTCTTTCCCTTAGGTGAGGACTTTCAACAAGAGCTTAGGATTTTCAATAATTATCATGAAATATTGCCTAACATTATTTTGTTCAAGGGGAGAAAAAAAAAAAAAAAGATTCTTTGCAGATGATTTGTGGAAATCATCTTTCTCTCCTCTTTCTTACAGGCCTGAAGAAATACCAGTAGAAATACCAGTATGTTTTTCAGTCTTTCCAATTTAGGGTTTTGTTTACAAAACCTAAATTAAATCTCTACATGCAAATGAAATGGCTTAGTTATTCCTGTAGGCAGAAGCTAGTAAGTGGGGTCTGTTTTACCCTACTTCTAAGCATGAATAAAAAATGTGTGCATGTTTATCTAAATGTGTGGCACTCATCTGGAGTGATAAAATTATATCTGTTTTTTCATCATGCTAATATTCACCTCTCTTGTACACTGCTTATAAGGCTATCAGCATCATTTGCCCAAGCAATGAGCTTGAAATACCTAAATATTAACTTTGTGTGATGCTGAAATATGATACATTATTTCCGACCTTCTAATACATGATGGTGTTGTCATTTTTACCAATGGCTACTTCGTTTTGTTAATATCAAGGAAGATTTTTTCAGATATATGTTGGCAGTTCTGTTATGGCACCTCCAACAAATATCCGTTATCCAGAGTCTTGATGAGACAATCAAGGAGTTCTAGAACATTTTTCCTTTTTTAGCCAAATCTCTGACTGTTTTGCCTCATCATAGTCTGCTCATCAAGATCTTGTACATTGAGCACTGAGATAATTTTGTCAGCACATGGGGTGTTTTAGACAAGGGACAAAGTGCTGAAAAAAAAAAAAGTTTAATTCTGTTGCTGTATGTTTGAGATTAATTTTTTTTTTTTTTTGCTTTGTTGAAATGTTATTTTTGTTTCCTTATTGCAAGGGGGCAACCTCAGATATGGACAGTACTCATTGCAGGTAGAAATTATAGAAAATCTAATTCTGAATTCTCACTGTCCTCTAATTGTAGCTGTAACTAGAAATGTCCAAAAGGTTAAGATCTGGTCATAATTGGGAATGGTCACCAAATTACCCTGATACCAGGGTAATTGTGTGAGTCAGGTCTCCTATTTCACTGATAGAAAACATTGGATCTTGTAGTATTTCCAACAGTTTTTATAAATAGTTAAACCAGTTTGCAAAGAACTCTTCTTACCCAAAACTCTGAGTTTAGCTTCAGAGCAGGCATATCCCACAGCAGCAGTTTACCTGCTATTGAAGGTGCAACAGAAGATGTTGTATGCCACAGGATTATTTTTTTGTGCTGTTAACCTTCCCCATTGTTTATACCAAGTTCTCAGAAATGCATTGAGATACTGATGTTTCTTAATTCAGATAAAGACCGCACCACAATGGCCTTTGTAGTAAGACATTTTAATAGCAGCATAACTTCTCTGTTTCTGTAGTATTTGTAGACTAGGTGATTTCTAGACTTGTGAGATTTGCTCCTTTCACACCTGTTGGACAAGATGTTATCCAGTCACTCACATTAAAAAGAGCCACTGATGCCTAAGTAGCTCATATTGCATTACTCAAATACTTGTATGTCCTTCGTTCTCAGTAGCTGGTGAGATTTATCCACACATTCAGTCTCACAGAAGTATCTTGTATGGTTGCAACCTTTTCTATTAATAGTGTGTGGAAAATGAATCAGTATAATTATGATATTGATTAATTTGATACTACTGTATGCAGAAAGATCATTAAGTATAAGTGTCTTCTTCTTTATTACAGAGAAATAACAACATCTTAGAGTGAAATTTGGTGATATTTAGAAACATTATCGGTCTTTTAGAGCTGTCAATTTCTAAAATGTATATCATCTGTTGTTGTAGAAGAAAATGCAGTTGTGTAAAATACAAACAACTGTTGGAGGATAGTGAAATGGCTGTAAGTTGCCAAAATCTGCAGCTGGACATGACATTCTGGAAAGATATCAGCAGGGAATTGAATAAGCACAGTTCCTTATAGTCTTTTGCCATATGATTTTAGTTTCTTAGCATTTGTACACATGTTTTTGTTTATTATGTAATGAAAATTTGACACATGTAAACATGCTATGCTAAGTGGGATTTGAAGGTGGGCTTTAGCTGTAGAAATCCCATAAAAATGTCTAAACTATTTTTTTTTCTTTCAGGACAGATGGTTTTATAGAGATCAACCTTCTATGTGGCAGCTGGGCTCCCTGTGGTGCTGTATTTTATTTTATTTTATTTTATTTTATTTTATTTTATTTTATTTTATTTTATTTTATTTTATTTTATTTTATTTTATTTTATTTTATTTTATTTATAGCATGTAGCAGCTAGATTTAAAAACAAAACACACTATTCACTTCCTGAACAGGCTTGCAACTGAATTAAAAAAATATTTGCAATACACATAAATTGGGAAGGAAGGTAGCATAGTATGCAAGATGCCTTTTATTTGCCAAATGCCCAAGGAGCACAAACACAGATACAACTTCACAAGGGTGAGATAAGGAAAAGGTTTCTTTCACCTGTGTCACACTGAGAAATACATTCATCTCCTCTATGGAGCTGCTCAGTGATCGGGGCGTTCACACCATCCAGCTGCTCTTTAATTCCTACACATTAGGCTATCTGTACTGAATGTGCGGAGTCTTCAGCATACAGGGGAAGTGAGTCCCCACATCCTGCACGGGGCAGGCTACTCTGGCTGCATGCACCTGCCAATCCATCCTACCCAGGCCCCCATTTTACTTACCTTGCTACTTCTGCATTACTTCAAAGCCTTACTTCTGATCTTTGGTCATTGCAGGGTGAGAACAGCTTTACCTCTGACCTTGTCTGCCTCCACCACCCATGTGACCCGCCCATGTATTTTCAAATTTCTAGGGCTTTGCAGATTGCAGAGCTTGGATGCAAAGAAGGGGAGTAGGCCTGAAAATGTTTTAAATCAATGTATGTGGAAAATCAAACTATGTAATATCTGACAGTCTTCACAGCAATGTAGATAACTCTCACCATTAACTAAGTGTATAACCATAAATAACACATTTATGATTTAAAGAAAAGGTTTTCTCTTTTAACAGAAAATAAAATTCAGTGAATTCCAGTAGAGAACTTAAACTTTATTTATTTAATTTGCTCATATATATCACTAGTGAGAATTAAGATGAAATCAGAAAGACAGAGGACTTCTAAGGTGGAAATTCATTTGGGCAAGAGACAGTGATGGCAACTTCTCACTGTATCAGAAGGGCACTTAAAGAGTTGCTTTTCAAGTGGGAGCTGCTGATCAAATAAGTATTTGGCTATTTCCTCTGGCCTGATTTCATGTTCACTCAGCTTCTTCTAGTGGACTTCCTTGAAGCTCTTGTCATAAACTGATGTTTCTCTTCCTTTTTCCCTCCTTCCTCAATGGAAAACCCAGAGGGGAATGTGCATTCCTTTAGTGAATCCCTGTTTCACGGGTCAGGCTGGACCAGGAATATGTAATTTGTACATCTCCCCTCCATCTTCACTGAATTGCACTTCTAAATTTGAATCCTGAATGGGTCACATAAAATGAAACAGGGTTTGGAGATTTATCATAATCACATGCTGACATTTTCCCACATCACTATCCTACCACATGATTTACCAGGATTGTCAGCTCCTGCTCAAAGGAGGGTCAGGGCAGAAATAGCAAAGTGTTGTAAGATGGCATGGAGGCCTTCTGACAGCACAGCATGGGGAGCTTTTGTGTTATGTGTTGCAGTCCCATTCTTTAAAAAAGCTCCTGAGGCTGCCATTTTGATGCTAGAAAAAAAGTAATTTGCACTTTAAAAGAGACCCAAACCATAAATCTTGAAAGGCACTTCTATTTCAAGCCTGTAAAAATAAAAACTTTCAGGCCTAGTTCACAAAATATTTTGAGAGTTTCCAGCTTTAATGTGTAAAAGTAGAAAATATATTTTATGGTAAAAATAAGCTTTTTACTATTTTTATATATATATATTTATTTTTTTTTCCCCATTCAGAAAACCAAAGCTACAAATGACTTAAGAAGCCAGGATATTTTGCTAAAATATTATAGATACATTTATTGTAATGTCCTCATTTTCTTCACTTTTCACTTTTCTCTCTCTAGCTCTCACTTGCACTGTCTTTCTTTCTCACTCTGTGTATTTTTCTGATGTTACAAAACCACGCAAAGCTTCCCCTCAGCTGCCAGAAAAGTGAGAGTAAAGGTAATAGGTGCCTTTTTCATAAAAACAAACCCAGTGTTATCTCACAAAGTTTGTCTATCCAGAACTATGTGAAAAAGCACTGTATTTGGTTTGTTCTAAGCACTGAAACAAAGCAGGCACATCTAGAGAGGGAAGAGAGAATTTAACAGGAATGAATTTGATGATACCGTGTTAGCTTTGAACTTCAGATTTAATAATGATGATGACGATGATGATGATGATAATAATAATAAATGCTTTCTCTTGGTTTTACTTTATACACCATGTAAATGTCAAGCAGACAATTGTTTTGATTCTGATTTTGCATTTTGTTGTCACTCATTAATCCTCAGTTTGAGAAGCTAAATATATGTTTTCTGGGGTTTGTTAAGACACACTAGTATGGCAACACAGTCACACTTCAAAGATGTTGGCACTGTCTTTCTTCGTCTCACTTCCATGGCTGTGGTCTGAAGGAAATTTTGTGGGTGTCTGTGTTAGACTGTGATGAAATGGATTGGATAGCAGTATAACATGCCAGTATTTAAAAAAAAGAAAAATATTGAAAAATACGTGTATCCCCCAAAAAGTATTTACTATCTGACCAGTAGCAGAGGAAGAAGGTACAAACATTATGCAGGGAAAAGCATCCTAGTTAGTGCTTCTGGAGAGAAGAGGACTTGTAAGTTTGACATACTCCTGCCCAATAACTCTTTTTGTGAATACTGAAGCTGAGAGAGAATTGTTATCTTGGCAACATTATTTTTCATTTCCAGCAATAGCATTTTGAGCTTTTTCTTCAGCCTGGATATTTTTATAACATTCCTGTGCGCAGTAACAAGTTCATATCCATATTTTGCAGGTTGAAAAATCTGGGAATTTTCTAAAGTAGCTTTCAAACCTCTTGCTTTCTGCCCTGACTAGGAACAAGTGGTCCCAGGTTTTATCTTCATTCTCTTCCCTTCACCAAGCAAAGAATCATTTTGGGAAAGGTCATATTAACCTCTTCTGAGTTATTTGAGCTTGCCCACAGATGACTGCATGGAAGGAAAACTTCAAAACAACATCTTGGAATGATCACGTACCTCAAAGCAAAGTTAAACACCTGGGTACACTGCACAGGGATGTTATTTTCAAAGAGAAAATTTAGGCTGATAATGACCCATTAAGAAATAAAACTGGAACTTTAGGAGCAGGAACAAATAGGGAAATGGATACAGATATTTTCTGTTGTGGAATCCAGTATAAAGTACAAGCTGTGTAATCTGCCATTACATTCTAATAAGAAGGTCTATTTAGTGCAATGAGTAACATGCCAACCTGAGGGACTCACTGATACAGGAGCTCAGCCAAACAAAGTTAAAAACAATTAATCAAAAACATACAATTTTATGTTCATTAGTAACATTTCCTAACAGTAACCCAGTGTCATGCTTAGACTGCAAACTGATTACTGCAGGACCAGAAAAATCATTGTCTCCTTTGCTTTGTTGGATGGATGCATTACTGTTATTTTATCTTTCTGTAATCTCTCACTCCACTATTACAATCAGGATATACAACTTGATGGACAAATGGTGTGATTCATTATATGGAAAATCCAATATTATAATAATAATAATAATTATTTTTTTTTTTTAGTTTATTCTCCTGTCTTACTTTCTTATTACACTTTTTTTTTTTTATTTTTTATTTTTTTTTTACTTTCAGTCCTCTCATTCTTCAAACTTAACAATCCCCAAAGCTTTTTTGTATTTTTTTTTTCTTATTCTATTTTTATTTCTCCTCTTTGTTCTCCCTTTCACTTATTCTGTACTCTCCAAAGAGAGAACACCCTTCCACCCTTTCACCCTTGTTTTGCTTTCCTCCCCTCCCCTGCTCACTGGTGGGAAAGAAGTCAGAACTCTGGAAGTCTGACTTTTTCAAATGTAATTAAGCTGATCTCCAATCCTAATGTATTTCTCTTAGTGTTTTAATTACCTACATATCTTAGTGTTTTAGTGACCTACATACATGTATTTACAGTCTCATATCTATGTGCTGTTTTGTTCTGATGTGGTCCAGACAGATATTGCATGTTAGCATCTGTTGTACTAAGAAAGAAAAGACTTTAAACTCTTTTCTGATCTCTGACATGGTTCTCTCTTCTGGGTAGAAGAGAGAGAGTCAACAATGAAATCCTACTGGTGTCAAATGACCAGGACAGTGCATGAAGCATCCTTGTATTTGCCTTTTATCCTTATTCCTCTTTCAGCATCTTGGGCTTCCCTCCAAGTGCTGAATCTTTCCTCATTGGAATAGATGCTGTTTTTGTTTTTATTTTTATTTTAATTTTAATTTTAATTTTAATTTTTATTTTTATTTTTATTTTTATTTTTATATCTTTTTGTAAATTTTGCTATGTGAAGAGAGGGAAGATGATTTTTTTTTCCACTTCCTCTGCTTGACAAATCTTCTCTTAGCCAATGTAATTCCTTCTTCTCTTCAGATAAAGTACAAATCATGAGAGACCTCTCTTGTCTTGAAGACAGCTTTTCTGATATTAATTACATATTTCTCAGGCAAGATACTACTCTGTATCTCCCTGTACAGCTTGTGCAATGGATGGGGGAAGAGCTGGGCTGCTGTGTGTCTCCTACATTTCTTCCTGAATGCATTGTCATCAAAACAAGGTTCTATGCTGCAGTTTTCCTAGCTGTAAAATGGGAATCACTCAGAAGGGTAATTAATTCATTCTGTCACCTTTAGAAGATAGCGCAGCCTTCTAGGATTCTATAGAGAGTTGTTGTCCAGAGTTTACATGTGTGTAAAGGGATATCTACCCAAGCTACATTTCCTCTGATAAAGCATCCATGCAGCTTTGCAAATGCCCCTTCAGAGTTCAGCTTTGAGGTCTCTGAGGAATAGTCTGGATTCCAAATCACTGTCCCATTTCTTTTCCTTTCTTTGTTACATTTTTTCTTACTTCTACACCTGTCTTGCCATTAGATCAAAAGTGGGACTGGCTGACCTCTTAGTGAATTTTGACGTTTTAAATTTATTTATTTTTTAATTATTTCAATGAAAAATCTGTCCTGTTTTTTTCACCTGCAACAGTCAGCAAAAGCTGGTGTGCTTCTTCAGGAGACTTAGGATTCAAATGTACTTTATCCAGTCAGTATTCCACTCCAAAGAGGCTTTACATGACAACAGGTATTGGAAATCCATATACATGGCTGTAAAGGTATCTGCCTTGCAAACAAGTAGCATGTTACCCTGAATAGAGTAGCTACAACTCTACTGACAACACCAGGATTCTGCCACCTTTAGTAAATTTGTCTCAAATTGTGAGAATGAGCAGATACACATATTAGATAGTGTCTGTCATGGCAGGGGAGAGTGATGAACTAGATAACCTCTTGGGGTGTTTTCCAGCCTCATTTTCTGTGATTCTGTATGTGCTCTCTTAAGCTAACACCTCTTTTAAGTACATCTGCTTTGGTAGCAGCAGTGGGAAATACTTGAAACATATGTCTTATGTAACTGCTAGTAGACTCACATCCTTTAGACTCACCTTTCCTTCATGTAACGAACAATGATGGAAGCCCATTAATAATGAGATGATAAGACTGTGAAACTGGTAAGACTAGTTATGCAAAAACCTCCAAGCAATTTCCTAGGCCATTGGTACTGTGGGAAGACTGCACTGTTTTACGAGGCCTCTCACAA
>NC_140296.1:180120825-180205825 GCF_964211825.1 Aythya ferina
GAACCTCTGTAGGTCCTGGAAGCAGAATGGATAGAAACAACATGTTGTCCAGGAGAGACAAACAACAGAGCCGCAAGGTGTTTTTATCTCTGGTACCTAAGAAAATTAATTCAGAATTTCATCTTATATGTCCCTGCATCCATGACCTTGCAGATGAACTCCATCCCATTTGCACTCCTCAGGGTCACCTATTCATTCCTATGTGATATCCTGATCCTTTTTAATATTGTTAATGCCTTGCCAAGTCATGAGCATTTTTTCTTATCAGAGAGCTGAAGTCCTGAATTTTACAAAAATCATATTTATGAGATTGCATGTTTATATTATTTTTTCCTCACTTATGCAAGTACGATGTAAAAAAAAAAAAATCAAGAAAAAGAAAATAGATACCAATTGTTTTGAAAACAATATAGCTTCTGAGAGGCACTCTGAAGGTGATCATAGGTTGTTTCAAATACACAGTTTTGGCCACTGTCATTTTACAGAGATCCATCCAAATTGGTAAAAGCAAAGAAGGGTCGATAGAAAGATCAAGGGAAAGGAAAATCTTTGTTACAAGTGGAGATTACAAGTATTTAGCTGTCCTAATCTGACAAAATGAAATCAAATGAAGACATAAATGCATGCTGGAAGGAGCTCTGTGACAGAAGAAAAGAACTAAAACTAAAAAACATTAATATCTAGGTATAAATTTTTCATGAATAAACTCAGGTTCTAAAGGAGAAAAAAAAAAAAAAAGTCATATCAGAGGAAAGATAAGATCCTAAACAGTTTCCCAGTATCACCTCTGGGGTAAAAATTCCTAAGCTGTTTCAAGGTGTGTTTTGAGAAGTTAATGAAACACAACTATCCAGCATGCTTGCTAGTCAGATAGAAGGCTTGATTCAGTAACCTAGAAGGCTTTTCTTCCAATCTTGTGTCTGTACTTCTGGAAGGCTTTAACGGGGGAGTCCTATCCAACCTCCCTGAACAAACTGAAAGGCAGCTAGCTTCTTTTACATTTCCAAAACTGGACTTCTAGTTTTGTTTAGGTCTCAATAAAATGTATTTTCTTCTCCACATTGCCTCATTTATTCCCATGGCTTTTTATATTCACATTTAAGATGGCAGCTTTTCTGCTGGGCTTTCTTACCACTCAGGCTGATTATTGTTTGCTTTAGAAATTCAAAGAGACATGATGCACTGCAAGCTTCCACTTCCCGGAGCCCCTAGAGAGCTTGAGGTTTACAGATAAATTGGTGCTGCCCATAACTAAATTCAACCTTGTTGCACGCTTACCTGCCTGGCAGCTGTGGAGCACATCCTGCTGCTAGCAGTCATCTTTGAGCTCCAAAGAGCCTTTTGATAACTATGCCAACAAAAAGCTACTAATGCTTCATTCTTGCTTAGCTTATTCTAATCACCAAATATGTGGATGTAGGCAGGCAGCCCAGGATCTGTCCATTTCCTGTCCACTTGGGGGAAAACAGTCAGGACTTCATTTACTTCTATACACCTGTGCATTCGGTTCAAAGAGTCTATTCAGTTCAAGATAAAAGCTATTCCAAGCTGTAAGAACAATCATCGTTCTTTTAATAAGTGTATATGATGGTCACCAGTAACAGTGTTTGGTGAAATTCTTGTGGATACACTAGTTGATTAAGCATTTTAAAACCTGTCTGTTCCTATACAGCACTCTACAATGTTATACTTCACAGTATTTGTTTTCATAAGTCTGCACAGAGGCCATAGCTGCAATATACTTATGAAGAATATTCAATAAAAGAGAACTTGAGTATCCTTGAGAGCTATGTTCTGCCTCACAGATGTGACCTGCATTGTGGGACTGTGTTGCATCACACTTCAAGGTTAAATTAAAGTTGGCCTTCCACCTCACTGTTGCCAGTTAAGGTGATTCTATCATAGGGATTTTATTGTACGCCTCATTTTATTTCATATTTTTCTTAATCCCTGGCTTCTGAAGTCATACAATTCACTACGGCTTAGTGTTTTCATTAAAAAAAAAAAAAAGCTTCTAGTCCTTACAGAGTAGAAGGCAGTATGCCCAAGATTACCCTTATAGCTGCATGAGCGAGAGACATGGATCTCCTGGAGCAAGCCCACTGAAGGGCTACTAAAATTGTTCAGCCTGGAGAAACCTCAGGGGGAATCTGATCAATGTGTATATATGTTTCTGAAGGGAGGGTGTCAAGAGGATGGGGCCAGATTCATCTCAATGGTACCCAGTGACAAGACAAGAGGCAACAGGCACAAAATGCAACATAGTAAGTTCCATCTGAATATGTGGAAGGATTTCTTTACTGTGAGGGTGACAGAGCACTGGCATAGGTTGCCCAGAGAGGTCATGGAGTCTCCTTCCCTGGAGATATTCGAAAGCCTTCTGAACACAGTCCTAGATAATGTGCAGTAGGAACCCTGCTTAAGCAGGAAGGTTTCACTAGATATCTCCAGAGGTCCCTTCCAGCCTCAACCATTTTGTGATTCTGTGATTGTGTGAATGAAAAAAGCCTGGCCTTATATTTATTTGTTACTTATATCCTGTGATTTTTAAGCCTACTTCATGAACCTGTATCCCTTATAGATAATTTTGAACTCTTGGACATCACAATTCTGGATATGACCATTCTTTTGCTGATTTTAATAACCTATAATAATTTACAGCATAACAAGTTCTACTGCAATTTATCATAACTGTTGTGGTAATGGTGCACAAAAACCTGTATGTATGTGTACCTGTATTTTGTATATATGGTTATATAAAATGCAAGACCAGAAGACTTGGGTGTCTGTGGGCTTATATGAACATACATATAGAGAGAAAGTGAGCGTCTAAGGGAAAAAAAATTGTTTTCCAGTAACAGTGATCATGACTGGGGCTTCCCGACTCATAATCACAGAACAGCTACGGAGTACATCAGTAAGCCTCCAGGAGTGTGCTGTTGAGTGAGGGAAGTAATATGGAAAATCCCCAAAGACTGAAAAGTAGTACTTTCACTGATCTACCTTTGTAGTAGGATACCTGAAAAAAAAAAAAAAATATTCAGAGATGACTTTCAAAAAGTACAGTGGACCATTCTAACATGTCTCAATGACATCTTTAATTTAATTGCACTAATAAGAACAAAATACTGTGTCATCATTAAAAATTCTTAAATTATGATGCCAGCAGGATCACTGTACTGATGCAGCTATTACAGAAGTCCCCATGATAGTCCTTCTGGAAAATTTGGCCTACTTCAGGGAAATGCCGGCAAGATCAAGCATTATGGCTACAACAATTTGGGTGCAGCCAGCTGCCAACTCTATCAGCTTTGGCCACTGACACTTCTTTAAGCCAGTTGCATATCAGTTGTACACTCCAATCATACATTACACTTTATGACATCTCCTTCCTGCTTGGGTTATTTAATCCAATCTGGTCCTATTGCACTTGTCCTACTTACTGCTTTCCTCTCCTTCTAGGTCACATTACCCATGCGTTGCAGCTTTGTGTTGCATCTAACTCTTCCTTCTTTGGTCAGGAACATGTTGCTCAGGCATTCCAGCTAATTTTTCCTCATATTTGCCTGCTGTAACAAAGATATTTCACTCATACAGTACACACTAGCTGTCACTAGTATCCAGCACTCTATCTCTCTATGGAGGACATGTCACCCATGATAGCTAAGCTAGCTGTCATTCATGCACAGCACTTCCAACCTTATATCTAGGGCATGTCACTCATACACTTCAGCTGTCCCTTACACCAGATGTCCTTTAAATCTAGCACACCATTTTTCTATCTGCTACATGTTTGTGTTCATTACAGCTGTCCCTTTTCCCTATCACTTTCCTATCCTGTTTAGTAAATGTCATTCAATCGTTCACTCCATCTCTCTTCTTGACTAAGAAATCCCTTTTCAGTCCATACACTAGCTCCTTTAAAACCTCAATTTTACTTGTACATTATGGCTGCCTGTTGCACGTAGCAGTTTTGAGGTAGATTTGCAAGAGCATTATAGAGGCCTTAATGAGTCTCTGAGCATGTAGTTTAATACTTATTCATAATTAGCATTGAAAAATCCCTGAATTTAGCTGGTGTCTATGACAGAATAAGTCTATTCCAGTGAAGTCCTTTAGGTGTCTAAGTTTTGATAGGTGTGTAAGAGCAAAACAGCTCTTGCCTAGGCAGTGCTGAATTTCCTGAAGCTCCAGTTCATGATAAGGTTCACAAGAGATTCACAAGTAATACATTCCTACACCTTTTTTACTTGACACATCCATCACAATAACCATTTTCAGAGCATGCCTATCTGACAAAAGACGGAGATTATCTTTCCCCTTCAATGAGAGACTGGAAAGTATTGATTTAAATCAGGCATACATTTAAATTCTTCTTCCTTCTCCACCTTCGTCAACCCATGATTTAACATGAGGTCTTTCCTGCAGCAGAAGAGCACCCTAACCCAGGGATGATATAGTTTTTTTAATAATAGTCTCTCTGCTTTTACACACTCCTCCTCCCCCCCTCCCCCCCCCACATATTTTTAATAGAACAGAACATGTGCAATGATAGGGTGAGATGTGAACTTCTGACTTGCAGATAGCCTTGTGGTTATATCTTTCATGAAGAATGTAAGCTCACATGAAGTGAAGTTTTGAGAACGGTTCTTTTGGCTGAATGCCGTCATCATTGAGTAATACTAGACTGTGTACTGCTATTTCATTTACGTTCATTTATCTCTTTGTGAAAAATAAATTATATCATTTAAATGATTTCACTTCACTGCAGGAGACAGTTCACAGCTAAGAAAGTTGTGAGGAAACAGACATCTTATAAAAAGGGAAAATCCCTTCTGCACCACTACTCTTCTCACTGTTTCCTACTGCCTAGCTTCTTGTTCAGTTTCCTTCCATTGGCACAGAACATGGCTTGAGGAAGAAGGCGAGAGAATGAGCTGGAAGTTTGCTTGAAAATTAGATGTCACAGTGTTAAATCTTTCTTGAGAATTTAACCTTTCATTTGTGGTGCAAAATGCGTAGAACCATGGCACCTGGAAGTGAAGAATTATGGTTTAATATATCATAATTTCAAATAACTTCAGTTTCCATGATGATGATCCTTTGAAACATAAGCCGTATGTTTCTTTGCCCACAGCTCCTCATTTGACCTATGGCTGTGCTTGAGGTCTTCCGTTCTCTAAACTGGAACTTCATTTATGTCTGGTTTCTCTTTGCTGATCTGCTGTCAAATTTTTCAATCTGACTTCTGCCACTTTTTCTCACCTCTGTCAAACAAGGGGACTAGTCTTGTAGGTTAAATAAGTTCTCTTTTGTAGTTTCCATTCCCACTCTACATTTCTAATAACAGCTGTTGCTTGATCCTTTTATAAGGCTTCAGTCCAAGAATGCTGTTGACTTCTTAAGAGTTCAGCCTCCTGTCTGGTTTTCCTCTTTTTGTACCGATGGAGTTGTCATTTCTGTTCTTGCTTTATTGGTGTCTCAGTAATTCTTTTTCACCTACCTCCTGACAAAGCCCTCCTCTTCCTTCAGTGCTTCCCAGTTCAACTGCAACTTCAGAGACCACTGCTCTGACCACCTTTTCATGCTGCACAGTGTCATGAATCTTCTGATCAGACTTAGCAGCCTGACTATGAATTCATCCTCCCTTCTTGTTACTCCAATATTTTCCTTCACAGGAAAGTAGTACTTCTCCAGTGGTATTCAATAACTTCTCTGCAATCTCAGTTTCATCTTTTTTGACTCATTTCTTATTCATATTCTCAATTCCTATATCTTTCCACATCTTTTCATGTTATTTTACCAATTCCTCCAAAATAAAATTGCCAAGGTATGACTTGGCCTTCTATTCACTACTTAAACTGGCTTCCTCTTCTTTCCGTAATTCTCTTTACCCGTCACAAATGTTTTAATTGATTCTACCCCTTTAATTGTATCATTTACCCCAGAAATCCTTTCTTGTTCACTTTCTTTATTGCATACATACCTATTCTTATACCTTCATGTTTGTAACTGCTTCATCTTCCATTCCTGGAGCCCATTTGTTTTTCCTTGTGTGATCCTTTCTCTCCTAAGCTTACTAACTGGTCTAAGATCCTCTCCTACATTCTGCTCTTTCACTATATGCAATTCAACAATTCTATTTTTAATTCCTTAAGTCCACCAAGATACTTGATCAAAATCTCATTCATAAGGTCTTGTTTTCCCTGTTTTATTCAAACGTCTCCTCTCATCTCTTTTCTTCAAGGTATCTAACTTCTATAAATCTTCTTAATATATATATATGTATGTTCATTCTTCATTGGAATATGGTGCATAAGTTACATGGTTTTGATAGAGGGTACTGCAGAGTGACCAGTGTGAGAGAAGGCCATGAATTGCTCTTTACCATCCATATATGCATCCAGATAGCACTAAAACAAGTTTGAGCATACCTTCATGTACCAAAAATTCAGCCAGTCATGGGAGCACATAGTGCCTCTGCAAAAACGTATTTAAGGAATAGTGGCAATTGTGGGGAAGAAGAAACAGAGATGTGGAAAAAGACATTGCTGGAGACACAGCTCAAGGCACACTCTTGGAAAGAGGACCTCTGTGCCAGAAGAGGTCAACTCTTATGGACTGTGGCCATGGACAACCTATGCTGGAGCAGAGCAACATCAGTAAGAATCAAGGAGCTGCTAAAAACAACCATAACACACTGACCCCAACCTTCTGTTTCCCTCAACACCTCACCTCACTGTGAGATATAGACTGGATGTAACCCATACAGAAAATAAGAAGAGTTGAGTCTAGCAAGGGAGGAGTAGAAGTTTTTGACAGAAATTAAGCCTCCTGAAAAGGGAGGGAAGGTCTTATGTCAGGTGTTTCTTTCTGTGTTAAAGTGTTTCTGTTTGTCTTCTGTGTTTTTTTTTGTTGTTGTTTTTCCCCATCAATATCAAAATCAGGAATCCAAAATTTGTGATAATTGTCAATAAATTAAATTGTTTAAAATTTCCACAGTCAATAAGAATGTTTTGCCTGTAACAAATGGTAATGACATGTTTCTGTGACAAAGACAGGTCCACAATATAAAAGAGAATGAAGGTCATCCTTCCTCTTTTTAAAGGGAAGTATCCTTCTAAATGGAATATGTGGTCAATCTGTAAGAAGTAACCAAAGCATTTAGTACAGCCAAGTACTAAAAGCCCCTGGGACTTTTACAATTGCAAAACATACTTGTAAACTAATTGTTAAAAAAAAAAAAAAAAAAAAAAAAAAAAAAAGTATATGCACTGATAGATACTAAAAAACCTGTATCAGTGGAAAGGCATTTTGTGAAATGTTCTGTTAAATATAGGTGCCTATGTTCTTCCTGAAATGAAATGTTTCCCTGATTACTTCATGAATCTGAACCTTTCTTAATGTCACCTACTGATATCTATAGAAGTGTAACCCATACGAAGGTGATGATCTTTCTTGTTACCAAAACTACTTTAGAGGGTTTGAGTTTAGATTGCTAGTCCTCAGCTCTGATTTTTCCAAGATGATTTTTTCTGCCATACAGAAGCTGGTGCCTGTCCTAGTGAGGCTTTATTTTGACATCTGAAGTAGTGAAAAATCTTTACATTTGCTTACTGCTTGTAGCTGAATGTGTCTCTTCATGAATAAACTTTCACTTACAACATAGCAAAAAAAAATTATACTACATAAATTGCTTCAAGATTTTCCAGTGAAAGCACTTGCTGTGTAATCAGGTTCCAAAAATTCCTCAGTGAACACCTAAAAATTGTTTGGTGTCATACCTCTTAACATCCTCATAAATGGATAACATCAGAATTATTTCACTGACTGTGTTTATAGAGAATAAGGTCATCTACACCTGGGGCGGGCTCTCAGAGGTGCTGACAACACTACTGAAGCTGATTGCCTTAAAAGCAAATACACATGGTTTTAGTTTATGTCTGCCTCTAACTTACTAAACATATTTATAGGCTCTGCCTTGCAACCTGCTGTGTGAATACAATTGTATCCATGTGTGGACTGTGGCAAAGAAGAGAAGACAGATGATCTTCCTTATATGGACTTTTCCCAAATATGCATTAAGCATTTAGACATGAAAAACCATCGTCCCCATGTCTGTCTTTTCCTTACACTGAAGGTCTGTCGTCTGCTCTTGATCTGCAGGGTTTATGATCTTTGGCTGGTTGTCCCTAGCAGGGAGGAACATGGATGTCTCACAGTGATCTTTGTGGTATTCCTTCACTGATCACTTTTATCACCACCAGAGAAGACTAGCTTCCTAGTGCACACTCCCCGTTGACTGAAACCAGAAGTGAACTCCACTTATGTCAGGAGATGTTAAGACAGTCCTTGTCAACAACTCAAAAGGCTTGGTCATTATCCTAGAGTTTCAGCCTTGGTTCGGTAAGGGTTTTTTGTTTGTTTGTTTGTTTGTTTGTTTTTCTCTCCCCTGAAAGGACATAGCATGGCCATAAAAGCTTCCCTACCTGGTACCTCCAACAAATTTGCAAATTGCCCAAATGTCATCTTTTGGATTTAGCTTGAATCTGTCAGGAATTTCCTCATCTGGATTTGCATTGCACCAAGCACAACAAGGCTCCTGTCCTGCCTGGGGCTAAAATCAGTCATAAGCTTTATTAATATTAATAAAAAATATGTAGATTCTAATTGTAGGGTCAGGACTTGACCCTGCAAGTTCCAATTCACTGACTTCTCTACCTTTGATAACAGTCTCTCTGAATTGTGTCCTGTAATAATTTCTTTGCTTCCTAAATAGTTTTAGACAAAATTAAGATGGATCTGGACGTTTAGAAATGGCTCACCTGAATATTTTAAGGAACTAACTGAAAGACTTTTTGAACTTTTGCAGATAATGTTAATCAAACTAGGGATTCAGAGGCTAAAAATAACCATACTTGGTAGGAAGGAAGAACTGGGAAAATTCTGGCCTATTGATTTTACATGGATCCTAGGCATAATATTCAGGTATACAGGGGAATCAATGTGCAAATATTTAGGGAAAAATCAATTAATAATTAAAAGAAAGCTTATTAAAAATGATCAATGTTTTAAAAAAATCTAATCACTTCCTATGTTGTAATTATTGTCCCATATCTCACCATTTATCCACGCAGATGGAGTCTTTGGTCCATATGGAATGGCTCTGCAGTCCAAGGAGTTCTGCATGAACACAGGGTTCAGTCCACATGGAACAAATCATAGGAATGAAGCCTGCATAGATAGGATGGAGTAGCATGGATAATGGACTGGAATAAGACATTACACAAAGTGCTACCTAATACAGATTTACTGACTTAGAGATAAATACTCATTAAAAGTGATAGATTTCAAATAGGTTGACAAAAGGGAGAAGAAAGTAATTACTAGGGTAAGGCTTCTCAGGGGAGAGCATTATCTAGCAGTGCCAGGCAGCATCACTATGGTCACTACTGGAATCCATCTTATTTCTAATGACAACTTTGTTATCTCAGCCATGGAAGCTAGAGAATATTCACTAATTGTGCTTGGGCACCAAAGGCAAACTTTTGAAGGGATTAAACAGAGTGGTGTTGCCCATTATGCAGACCAACAGATATTTTCAAAGTTAAAAGGCAGCATGCATGAGGTAGACCTTCCACCTCACCACCACAGGTGCAGTACCAAAGAACTAATAAACACATTTCTTCCAGGGGGATTTTCAAAGTATTGATTCTGTGTTTATGTTTATGTGTTCTGCCAAAATATTGATGCTGGTTAACAATTTGCTTGAACTTCTATTTCAGTTTGAAATCCAGGAAAACCACGAGTGGAAATTTTCAAACTATAAGGAAGAGTGTCCTGATATCTGCTCCAATCCTGCTTACAATTTGCTATCTGCCAGATTCCCAAGGAAAGTGCTAGATGCGGGTGTACAGATGTGTGTAGCAGTACAACATGTATTCATAAGGAATTATTGGCTCATGTCAATAAAACCCAAGTGTGACAAGTATCAGGCTTCTGAAACATGTAGATCAAAAAAACAGGTAAGTACCTTAAGTGCAATTTATAAAGAATTAAACATTTAAGTTCAAAGTGAGAACTATTAAAAATCTTGTTAAAAATTGGTACTTCTGAAAATGATTAGACCATAATGTGTTAGTCAGAAAAATTATGTTTGTACCTTACAATTATAATTGTCCATGTGCAGAACTATGACCAACTTGGGTGGACTTAGGAATATTGGTCCACAGTGCTGATCTAAACGAAAAATTAATGAATTAATCATAAATCTGAGCCTGCCAAACTCACTGTCTTGGCCCAAATCAGAACAGCATTATACACATGAAAATATTTGAGCATAACAAAATACAAAGTGACAATAGATGCTTTCTCTGAAAATGTACAGAGCTTGATCGACAAAGCTCCAGATATCCCATAGGTGCATGTGCAGGAAGACACTTCTTAACGTAGGCAAACATACAGAATGCTGAACGAACAGATAGAGGAGTCCCATGGGGACCATTCAGTACTGTTTTTATGTTTGGAAAGTACCCAAATGCCATTGCAGATGTCACTCTTCGGTGTCTTTCTGTTTAGCACTTGGAGTTAAATCCTCATAGGAGACTGACTTTACACATCACAGCTTTTAGTCTTTGAAGTACTCTGTCGCATATACCAAAATACTGGTCTCCAAAGCAAGGATCCAGAACTTAAATGCAGACTGGTGCTGATATCACAGTAGACTGCATGCTAGATAGAAAGATACTTTCACTTAAAATGAAATGGAAAATGGATTGCCAGAATTTAAGTTCTACTAAGCATACCCAGCAGCCAGTAACTTGCGTCCCTAAAGAAATTTACAGGTGATAACCTCAGCAACTAGAGCTTCACCCGTGAAACCCTAGTAAGCAATATGAGAATCTAACTTGGGCATAGGAACCTACAGTGTCAATACCAGTGTCCTTCCATGAATCTATGTTTGAGTCCCTGAAAAAGTGTTGGCTTAGGTCAAAACACATCTCTTGAGTTATTTTCATTGGCTGTTCTTGCTAAGAACCCACCATGCCAATTTTCAGCAATCTTATTTCCAATGCAATGCAGAGTTTGGCTATTTCACTTACAGCTGCAATTTCCATCATGCAAAAAGCTGTTTCCACATCAAAGCAGAAGGGACTGTATCTACTTGCAATCAGGGTTTAAATTATATATAGCACACCCAAAGGTGGAAACTACAGGCAAGAGGTGAGTAAGAGGATGAAAATAGCAAAAGTATCCAGCTTCTTTACATAGCAAATACCTCTTCGATTTCAGTGAACACTTCTAATGTTAACTAGTGTGGAGCAATGAGTGGGGCAGGAACTGGGGATTTGGAACAGACATGATACCAAACAGGAGCAAATCACTGAAGTCTGTTCCAAATGTCAGTACAATACGGAAAATACAAGGCCAATATTTTTGAAACTAAGTTTCATTTGACACAAAAGTTAATACAGTTATCAATCAAAGGAGAATACAAAAAAAGTAGACAACAGCTACCTGGAAAGTAGCAAACCCAAGAAAGAATGAGGGTGGCAAATGCACATAGCAAGCAGCACAAGAATTAAAAATGGGTTGACTGCAAATGGATGTGTCTTATGGTTGACTGATAGATAATTTTTGACCAAATTGTACTAAGATTGCAGCATGAACTCCTGTCTTATTAAACCACAGAGAATCCACAGGGTGAACTGACATTAGTAAGTGTTGGAAAAACTTTATTTATGGGTTTTAACTTATCAAATACTAGTGACTTTGTGTGAGAAGCTATTAGTGCTATGTTCTCTGCTGTTTAACAAAACTGGTCTTTGACTGTAAAGCTCTCTTTGTGAAGACAGTTTTAGAAATTCTGTCCATCCCTGTCCATCTTTTATATCCAATCACTCTTTTTCATCAATCATATAGAAATCACATACTTCATGATTCAACTCTTTTCTCAAATGTGGCTGAAGCTGAAATTGCCAGCCGATTAGAGAATTGCTAGAGAGGAGCAGACAAGAAGTGCAGATATGTGGAACCTAATGGGATAACATCCATTTCTTAGAAATTCTGGCTAAAAATACTAGATTCAAATTACCATTATCTGTGAACAGATTTACCTGTTTGTAACTTTCTGTACACCACTTACAGATTGGAAAGGGAATTGTATTTTTTTTCCCCATTCTCTGTGGTCTTTCAGATAAATAGAGAGGTAGTTAGCTAAAATTTAAAACTACTTGGAGTAAATAAAGGAGGAAGTTTCACAGAAAAACAAAAAATCATGCAGAAGAAAACAAATCTACATGTGAAATACAAATGTTGCAAACAATGACAAGGAGAGCTTTACACTGTAGAAAAAGATGTAGTAAAAGAGACAAGGAGTCTACATTTATATAATTGAGAATAGGGAAGATTAGTGGAGGGCATAACAGTCTACAAATATCTTCAAAGAAATATTATAAAGTATGGATGTAGCTGCACTCACAGCTTAAAGAAGCGTAGAGGAAAAATTACATGAAAATAAGGCAGGAAATATCTGGCTGAATATTAGAAAAGGGCTGTAATCTGCAAAAGAAACAGTGGCATCAAAAATAAATTAAAGATGACCAGTGTTTGAGATTCTATAAATAGAAATATTGTCTACTTCATGAGAAAGAAGACAAAATAATTTCATATATAAAAAAAAACTGTGAAATAGGAGCAAGGTGGGAGGCAATAGCGTAAGCAATGAGAGTTAGTGTTTTTTGACATGTCTAACATTAAAGTTAAAAATCCATATCAAGCTTGGAAGTCTGTTTAGAAAGGTTAAGTCTGAGATAGATACATGTATGAATTGTTCACAAGAAATTCATTAGGTTTAGAACTAACAATGTATCGTTGCCATGACATAAGCAAGTTAAATCCTTTCACTTTCAAGAGAACCTGCCTAAGAAAAGCATTACCACTGCAGTTAACTAAGCATAGAAGTGGGAACACTGGGTTATGAAATCTGTTCCCTCAACTCTTATGGAAGAAAGGGAGAGAGGGAAAAAAATAGGTTTTTAAAATGTAAACAGTAACAGTTCTTTTTGAATAAAGAAAATACCTGTAAGTGAATTTTGTTAGCAGCCTGACAATGTCAGAGAATATTAATAGAGATGGATTAGGCTCAAAAAGACGCTTTTGGCAGATCTATGCACTCACATGTGTAGGACTCAAATGCACATACTCTGAGATGATGGGGAAGAAGTAAACTGTAATTTACAAACCATTAATTTCATGCATCATTAGATGTATAACTCTAAATTAGGAGTCTGAAGAACTCCTAATAGACAACAGGAAGAAAAAAAAAAAAAGACAAAACAAAACAAACAAAAAATAACTAATACTTTCTTATTGTAAATACCTATTTAGATTGAGAACACATGAAGATTGAACAGCAACAGAGTAGGTATTTTATAAGTTTTACTTCAGACTTGATGCAGTCTGGTCCCTTTTCTGCATCTTGAAGCTTATTTTCACAATTAATTTTGTTCACATGCCTCCGTCTGGTTTATATAAACATTTGATTTCTTCTATTTGGATAGGTGCCTCATTATTTTGTAATCTAAGATCCACTGATATTTAGGTATTGTTATAAAAATGTTCTTCCTAAAATTGGATGGAAAACATTTCTATTTGAATAGTATTTCTTTTCCAGAGCTGGTTTGACCTGAAAAGATTTCTGCCCCATCTCTGAAAAAGCATGCTATGTGACAGTCATGCATGCAGATGCACATATGCAACATTCATTTCCATGTATATTCTCATTCCTTGATAAGCCTGTGGCAAGTATGTCTCCTGTCAACTTATTAGCAAATACACTATAGTGATGTCAGGAGTCTCAAGCTTGTTGTTGATAGTAGCAAAAACAAAAAGATATGATCATGGCAGTTGGTAGCCCATGATTTGGAAAGACTACACGTTAAACGATTAAGCTACATATCTCACTGAATAAGTATGGAGAATTTCTGTCTCTGGCTGAATCAGTTTGCATGGTTTTAAGCTGAAAGTTGAAAGAATAGAAGGACTGGCCTACTAACAGGCTTCTGAAATTACAGATTGAATAAAAAAGACCTGTATTTTAACATAAAAGGTACTTGAGGAGTTTTTCTTTGAGAAAAACTTCTCCGAGAAGCTTGGGGAAATCAAAAATACCTTCTTTATTCTTGGGAAAATCTGGTAATATCTTTGAACATTTATTTCACTGTAGCAGTCCCACAGAACAAGCAGAAAGAGATACCATCTGGGTTTCATTTACAGCTGTGCTGCTGACTTGCTTTGACACCTTGAACAAGGCATTTAGCATCACTATGGCTCAGCTGTAAATAATAATTAATTACAGCTGTGCCCAAAAGCTCCAGTCAGGATGAGGCCCAAACATGCCTTCTACTGTACAAAGCAGGTCTGACAGTGCCCCTGCCCTGAAGAATCTAATTTAAAACAAGACACAACAAGCAATTCTGACACAAAAAGAAAGAAGGGAATAGACAAGAAAGAGGAGAGTAATGATAATAAGATAATGAGGTTACTTAGGGAGCCATTACATGTTCCAAAGCATTAATTAATTGATTAATTAATTAAAATTAGCTCTCCCTAACTGCACCGCAAACTCGCCACCACTGATCTTGTGTAGATGCCATTGCTGAAGAAAATCCTGAAGAGGGACATAAAGGAGAGTAGAGATCAAGGCCTTTGGGTTAGGTCTGACAGGTTAATCTATATATCAGAGTAATACAGAAAGAAGGGCAGAGATTATGAATAGAAATTCAAGCCTGACATCTCTAAGGATAAGAACTAATGTATAGGTAATCATGTAGAATGGGATTATAGTTTTCACTAATTTTTTCAAACGTATAAATAAAAAGCATGTTACTAACATGCATTTTCTTCATAATTTTATTGAAAATGTCGTAACTGAACAGTAATGATACCTGTCAGATTTAACTTTTTTTATTTCACTCCTTGAATTGTGTGATTTTCCCTTCCTCACATAGTTGATAGCAAGGAATTGAGGATGTTGAAAAAATAACCAGCAGGTCACTGACAACTTCTGCCTTTCACATATCATTGCCATCTTTCCTCTTGTAAATAAAATGAAAACCAAGGATTTTGCCATCAAAAAGAATTTATCTTTTTCTCTTCCGTTTCTTGGTGCCACCTGCACAGCCAGAACAGCCTCTTCGCCTCTTCGTAATCAGCTCCTAACCCACAGAAACAGGCATGTTTTCCTCCTGTTCTAGTGGCCTATTTAGAACTCCTTTTTCTTCTTCTGAATTAATCTGATTTTTATCATTTTCCATCTTTCCCCTGTTTTTAATGGTTTTTGCTCTCTAAATTTTTGTTTGTTTGTTTTGTCTCTCTCTTAGTTAGGTTTGAGATTGGAAAGATACCTACTCTGCACAGGCAAAACTTCATTAAAATAATGTCCATAGAGGGGACCAGTATAGCATGTGGATGGGAAGACCACAGAAGGAATCCAGGTATATTGCAGTGCTGATTTGTTATAGGCAACTGGAGCAGCAAGGAGTGGAATAGGAACATCAATATGAAAAGGAAAGGGCTTTCTCCCATCATTAGTTGCAAAAAAAAAAAAAGAGAGAAGTTTTTGCTCCATATGTGGAACTAATCTGCTAGTTCTTTGCTTAACACAAAGAGTAAACTCTGACAATAGTCTGTAGAAGTGTAGACAATTGACAAGGCTTGAAAAAAATATTTTTTCCTACAAATTTATTTCTATTTGTATTTATTTGAGATTTTTATGCAATAAAAAGAGAGAGAGAGAGTTTCTAAAAACATTCACAAGTCACAGACAGACCAGCCAACAATGTGTAGATGAAATCCAAAGCTGAGTGCTAATCTCCTTGATTTCAACTACAGGCTGATTCAGTTTCTACTCCTTCGAAACCTCATCTTGTATGCAGTCATTCAGTGACATTTTCAAAACTGAATAGGTTTAGTGAAACAAAATTTATTTTTGATTAAGCAGATTTTTTTAATGCAGGAAAAGATCATGTTTCAATCTGTTATAATAGCTTGTATCTCTGCTCACCTAGAGTCAATGGCTTAAAATTCCACTGAGTCCATTGTGACAAGATTTCAACCTAGGAATCTAGCTCAGCTTGTTAGCAGTTAGAAAAAATGAAAGTTTGAAACATCTCAAAGGATCTACTGGATGAAATCCCTTGATAGAGAATCAGCCCACAAACAGGCAGAAATATAACTTTCCATAATTTGCTAATGATGGCATCAGATTTTTTACTCCCTACACAAAATTTTTAAATATCAACTTAAGATCTGCTCTTAAAAGCTTCCTATTCTGGCTGTTATGCTTTCCTTCAGGGTGTTACAATTACATGGAGAAGAGGGGAATGAAAAATGAATGATTCTTGTAATTTGGGGAAATCAAAACTTTAGGTAAGTTTTAATTATGTAAGAAACTGATGTTTTTCTGAAAAAAAGTGGAAGACCATAAATAAACATTTTGTGGCATCTCATCATACTGCAGCTAATGGGAAATATTGTAAAAAGATATCAGTGTTAAAAAACAAAACAGCTCCAGTTGCAAAGAAACGTCTTCATTATGTTTTACACACAGTTTTGCCATATTGCCTAGCTTAACTAGAGCATAACTCTAGTTTCTGCTCATTGGTTTAGTGAGTACCATAAAATGAAGTTTATTTAATTTGCTAGAATAAGGAAAGCAGGGTAAAGTTAATTAAAAGTTAGTTACAACATAATGAATCATTCACACTCACTGTGCCAGTGTTGCCCAATGATTACTGATGTCATCATGAACACTTTTACCCTTTCCATTTTTGTTGTTGGTATTTTTTTTCTCTCCAGCAGTTAAGGATATCTCACACAAGCCTTTTTTGGTTCTACTGTTTCATTGCCCTGTTCAGAGTGAAGTTCAACAGATAAAGGGAGGGGAGGGGAGAAGAGGGGAGAGGCTTCCTCATTTCTTTCTTGCTTGCTTTCTTTCTGCTTTCCTCAGGCATAATTTTCATTTAGACTTCTGATTGCCTTTTAAATTTGACAGAATATACCTATAAAATTTGTTAGTAATTGTTTCATTTCCTAGCCTGGCATGTGTAGTTAACCTTGAAAGACTGATTGGACATTGCCTGCACTCAACCCAACCTTTACTGGCACCACAAAGGTCGCAAAACAGCTCCCACTGAACCTGTGCCTTTGGATACAAGGTTCTGTACATATTGGAACTACAGTGCTTTTACTGCTCATTAATTCATCATTAAAAAGATGTTAACTAATCATTCTTTATAAGACTCCACTTTAAAACTCCGTCTGGCATGAAGTGCACTGAACCTGGCACCTAGAATCCCAAAACCTTTTTGGAGTGGCAGATTATTTGTGAAAAACATGTTCAATGTGTGTTTTAATGAAAACAGTTTAAGGAGTAATGAAAACAGTTTAAGGAGAAGGAAGGTGACTCTAACTTTCAGTTTGGCAATACCGTTACTAATATTAGTATTCTGTGCCTGTATTACAGGAACATCCAAGAACTCCACCTACAATAATCTTTATTTCTATAACAGTTGCACATAGAAAATTCTTCATTCAAAAGCTCTTTGGTCTATGATGATTGCATGATAAAATACTTACAAATATTATTAAAACAACACAGCTCCTTTCCTGAGACACAGCACCGCATACACTGTGTCACAGTGAATGTTGGACTGAACAATTCAAACTGAAGAACCAAAGACAATTAAAGCATTATGAGAGTGTGCCATCCATAGTTATTAATGCTCATAATATTTTAAACCAAGCTCATCGCTATGTACTTAAATACCTGAAAATACACGTGTGATATACTGCTTATACTAGAGAATTTCTGACGTTTGATGTTTTGAATTGATGTTTAGATATGTTATGTGCTTTGAAACTTACAGAAAGAAACACAAAACTTAATCTGAATAATTCAATGATTAACAAAAGATTGAACAAGTGTATGTAGTAGAAACATGGGTGAGACAGATTCATGGAGGTAGGGACTGAACTTTTTGGTAACTTCTACAGATTAAAACAATGTCTTCAGTAGAAGTATCACATCCAGACATACACAATTACCAAAACTAGATTAAAACATCATTAAAAACAAACATTTAAAATCAGTGAGATACAAGAATTATAGCTATCAGGAAGGCCTCCTTCCAACGCTCTATGTGTACTAATTATGATACAGTCTAATTGTGAACATGTATTCTTTCTTTTGCCTGCCTTGTCAATAGGTTATGCAGATACAGTCTTCAAGCCCATGGCATAGATTTTGGCCAGCAGATATAGAAAAGTAGCAGACGTGAGCCATTATCCATCAGTCAGATGGCTCTCTAGAGGAGGAAACAATGTACATTTGTTCTGTTATTTGCAGCTGTTTAGAAGATAGCAACGAGGTGCTGAAATTTCTACCCCACAAGGGGAATGTTGATCTAAGTTTGAAACTACTTAAAGACAGCTTAGTCAAACACATATAATTGGCAGATGTTTGATGTTTTTGAAAAGCAGCAAAAAGTGGTTTACATTTCAGTCTATCATATGGGAAATTTAGGAGCTGTTCCAAATTCTGAGACCTTGTGTGACATCTCAGTTATCTAGTTTGTCAAATGAAACCACTGGTCATCGCCTACTTAAGAGTGTACAGTAACGTTACTATTACAAAAATATAGTAGTAGCACTTGGTGGGCTAGACCAGAAGAAATTCTTTCTCTACTTGCTACAGACCAATGCAAAAAAAAAAAAAAAAAAAAAAAAAGACGCTTTGGCAGGTATCACATTTGCAAAAATCAACGGCATGTTCTATATCCCATTGCACTCACTAGTGATGCTGCAGCAAAATTGAAATAATTATTCACATGTGGTATTCTGTCTCAGAAAACTGCTGTAGTAATTAAATTATAACAGCACAGAGGTAATACTTATCAATATTAGCAACACCAATTTGGCAACCTGGAAGGAAGCATGAACTGGCAAAAAACAAAATTTTCAGAAACTGGAGTGTTGTCTGTGGTGGCAGTATTCTCAGTAATGACAACCCCTTCCAAAATAATGTTAGAAATGTGTGGGACTCATCCATCTAAATTTTAATATCATAAGAACAAACCAACCAAATCCGTCTCGATGGAGTCAAAGGAAAAGTAACGTTCTCACACTACTGTTTTGTGGCCCTAGATTAGGCATCTATAACAGGACAATGGATTATAGCCTAAGCTGACCTGTTTCTTTCCACTGTTTGTGAATTACTGTTTAGGTATCTAGCTCAGATGTAGAGATAGTTTACATATTCTACATATTCAATCTGGAATATGTGCCTAGAGCTAGCCTGTGTGGCACAAGTTCTACAGCTTTCTGCAGAGGCAGAAGGAGTTCAAGAGATTAGGCAGTATTCTTAAATTGCCATCTAAACAGGCAGTAGATAATTATGCTTGGGAAGTATACTCACACAGATGAAGTTAGATGGAGAATCTTATCCTCGTTGTCTCATTTCATCCATGCAAAGACTGGAGACTCTCTTCATTAGAGTCATTAGGTCATTTGCAGGAATAACTATCATATCACTAGGATTTAGTTTTGTTTACTTACATTTTCTGTAATACATCATAAAATTCTTCACATTGAGTCCAGAGAGAACAGGCTGAGGTCTCTGGTGATTGAAAATCATTTGGGGCTGTTAAGCTGACAGAATGCTCAAACTGATATTCTTCGCCATGTACTGTTTCTAAGTATGGTGAAAACCTTTTGTGATGATGTTTTAAAGAGAATGTTTTGTTCAAGTGACTTGTGGCCTCAGACAACAAGCACTAGTTTCACCAAAAAAAAAATGAGCAAGGAGGTATGTTATAGGAAAACAAAAATTATGCAACATCAGGCACAACCTCTTCATCATTGCCGTCTAAATGAATCTCTGTAGGGAAATGTAAATACAGAAGCCATTAAAGACTAGTCAATGTATGTTTTAGGTCTCTAAACAATAACACCGAGCAGATCAGTAATGGAGCCTTTCATAATTTGCAGTCTCTGCAGAAACAAGGAACTTCTGTTGTTTTTATTATCAGATAGCAGCATTCCTGCCTAGAAATCCAAATACAACAGAAACTCCACTGCTCTGTGCCATTATTTTGGTCATGAATAGGGGCTCTGTGTAAGATCAGCATGATACGTACAGCTAGGAGGACACTATGCTTCTGAAACTTAAGTAGGAAACTTGACTCCGACTCTGCTGATGAACGTCTCATAGGTTCAGACTCTAAGTCTCTATATTTACTATTTTATTTTTTCTTCAGCTGAGTCCATTTCATTTGTAATATACCTATAGTATTACTATACATATCCTCAAGTATGACAGCACACATGCAATAAATATCACGGTATTATTGCTACCTTTTGTGAAAAATATTTTGCTTGGGAACACAAATACACAAGTCCATTATTTAGGTGTGGTGTTTTAAATAGGTATTGGTTGTGGTTACATTTATTCATTGCAAAATGATCTATTATCGCAATACAACTGTAGGCTTGTTAAAATTACTTGGAATTCAATATGAAAGTAAATACATGAATAAGCTAAATTGTAAATGGTGCAATTCTTAAAATACATTAATAAATTAGATTACTAACTCTACATGCAAACACATATATGTTTACATGTATGAAGATTATCTGGTGAAATAATTCAAGTCAGTAAAGTATCATGGAGATCAGATTGCCATGTCATTAAAATTAAATTACTCTGTGGTGTTTTTTGTTGTTGTTGTTCTTTTTTTTTTTTTTTTTTTTTTTTTTTTTACTGTAAGTGGAATCTGCACAGCAATCCCTATCTAGGCACTAACAGTGAGACTGAAGCACAGTGAACAGGAAGAGTCCCATGGAGTCCAGATAGATTTGTTTCACCCCTGAGGCACTAAAACTGCAGCATGCTTCATGCTCTAAAACTGCAGCAAGCTTCATACACAGAGGAACTGCAACTTCATGGGGTGTACAAATCCACTAACTCTCCTACCACAGAGGGGCCAGGAGACTGGGAAAATGTGGGGCAGAGATGCTTGGTGCTGGTTAGATATGACGCAGCTCAGGCTGGTTGCAGAACCATTACAATCACATATATCCTGAGTACCTGTATAAAGCATGAAGGTGGAAATCAGACCAACATTGCACATCTTCCTATGGACCTTCCTTCTAAATCCCTCATACCTCTGGCTTTGCTATATGGGGTTCCACTTTATGATGAAGACATGCCTCCAAAGGAAGAGTACTATACAGAATTATTCTGGGAAGCTTGATCATCTCGTTTGCTTTTTTCACTTCCAGGTTTGACTAATCAGTCAGTCCAAATGGATACTGGTATGCCAATTTTTACTGATTAAGGAGCTGATTCGTTAGAGTCTATAGATCGTACTCCTGGGGCTCCCCAAAAGCCTAGTGCCATTAGGATGACCCACACTTCTAGGTGAAAGCTTGTAAAATTAGGGCCTTCGTCTACTACTGACATTGTCATTTGATCAGAGTAGTTTTTAAAATGATTCCTTCATATGGCTGCTACAGCATATTTATGTCATATAAATGCCCTAGATTAATGAAAAACTTACTGTAGTGTCTAATTATACATATGAGCATATTTTAAACCAATTAAACAACTTATGTTTACCAAATTTAATAATTTGTACAGGAAATTTTCCTCATGTATCTCCTCCTACTGTATCTTAAAACAGTCAGTAATAATGCTCAGTAAAGACAGAAGGGGATTCTGAAGTCAGCCCTATCAGTGAAAAATGGCAGATGGTGCCTCATCTAAGTGGTAAGGTTGCAAATATTTCCTAATAGGCCATTGTTCTCCTGAGAGCTACCTAGATTTCAAAGCCAAAATCTTGGCAATGCTTGCCGATCTATCTATTCCAGTTTTTTACAGTATGCTTATTACCATAGTATCTGTGGACACAGATATATTTTCTGGAGTGGAATGATGAAGGAGAAATGTGGTTTAACCCAGACGACAGCTCAGCACAACGCAGCTGTTCGCTCACTACCCTGCAGTAGGATGTGGGAGAGAATCAGAAAAAGGTAAAACTTTGGGGTTGAGATAAAGACAGTTTAATAGAACAGAAAGGGAAGGGGAAATAATAAGTAATAATAATATACAAAACAAGTGATGCACAATACAGTTACTCACCACCCACCAACTGATGCCCATCCCATCCCTGAGCAGCAGTTCCCCTCACACCTGCCAGCCACCCTATATTAATTGCTCAGCATGGCGCCATATGGTATGGAATACCCCTTTGGCCAGTCTGGGTCAGCTGTCCTGGTTCTGTTTCCTCCCAGCTTCTTGTGCACCCCCAGCCTCCTCTCTGTCAGGGCAACAGAAGTTGAAAAGTCCTTGGCTTAGTGTAAGTACTGCTCTGCAACAGCTAAAACACTGGTGTGTTATTGACATTATTTTCATCTTGAATCCCAAACATAGCAGCATACCAGTCACTGTGAAGAAAATTAACTTTATTTCAGCTGAAACCAGGAAAAGAAAGGAGAAATGGTCTTCCATCAGCTGCTCCCCTGCAGAATAGAGAAAGACAATTCACTTCAAAGTATCAACGAGAGTAGATCAAAGCCTTTCTTTTTACTTTCTCTGTTCTTTCTTTCTTTCTGATTTTACATTCACTATCTCTTTGTCTTTCCCCTCTTCCTATCACAAATTATATACAGTACTACTCACTAGTTGCTGTTACTTAGTCTACATTTGCTTGCTCACAGACAAATTTTCTTTTCCTCACATATTCATGGTTTTCACCACCACACGGCTGGCTCTTCTGAGCCGTTGCCTCCCAAGAGTTGCCAGTCAAGTCTATCTGAAGCCCGAATCTTTATCTGCTTTACTGGATGCCCTCAGCCTTGCCCATTTCTATATACATATCCTTTCTCGATCACCCTTTATCTGACACCTTCCTTTTACAGTGCAAATACAGTCCATTTTTCATTTAGAAGCTCTCTACACATGCACTGAAAATCATTTATTTTTGCCCTATAATATCCTATCCTGTCCTGTCCTATCCTGTCCTCTCCCCTCCCCTCTCCTTCCTTCTCATGCCATGCCATGCCATCCTGAACTTATGCTGGGGTCATTACCACAGAATTCAATCATTTTGGGGGAACTAAAATGATCCTTACAATTCAGACATTTCTTTTGCCAGGGGAGATTGTTCTGGGAAACTTTCTTCTTGTTTTAGGAATAAATTTCTGCTGGTTCTGGAGGAGCAGAAAAAAAAGCAGGGTACATGTAGTGGTAATTGCACAAGCACACAAATCTCTGTGATTTACTTCTAATCATAAGCTTGTTCTGTTGCAATTTCATTAGTTACCTGAGACACTGTTGATGGCCCACCCTAGTAGCCTTCTCACAGCAATTTCTGCACAAGGAACTGAAACCCTACTAATAGATTTAAGCATCCATTGTCATACTATATTAGCTTTTAAAGTTGTGGTGGTTTTACTCAGGTGGGCAGCTGAGCTCCACCACAACCACTCTCTCATTCTCCAAGGAAAACAGGGAAAAAATATAATGGAAAGGGCTCAGGAGTTGAAATAAGGATGAGGAGATCACTCAACAATTATCACCATGGGCAAAAACAGACTCAGCATCGGGAGATTAATGAAATTTATTACCTATTACTAACAAGTTAGAGCAATGATAAAAATAATAATTAAAAAAAAAAAAAAACAACAACAAAACACCACACACACCCAAGACTAAAAACACCTTCCCCCATCCACTCTTTTCTACCTTCTCCCTGCTGAGTGGTGCAGGGGAAAGGGGAATGAGGGCTGCAATCAGGCCCTAACATTTTGTCTCTGCCACTCCTTCATGGTCACTTTCTGCCCCTGCTCCCCATAGGGTCCCTCCCACGGGATACCGTCCTTCCTGAACTGAGCCGGTGGGGGCTGCCCATTGGCAGCAGCTCTTCAAGCACTGCTCGCACATGGCTCTGTACCACAGGGTCCATCCTCCAGGAGCAAACTGCTCCAGCACGGGTCCCCCACGGGCATCAGCATCCCCCAGACCCCCTGCTCCTGCGTGGGCTACTCTCCACAGGCTGCAGCTTCGGCCCGGGGCCTGCTCCTGCGGAGGCTCTCCATGGGCCACAGCCTCCTCCAGGCCACAGCCACCTGCTCCACCAGGGGCTCCTCCACGGGCTGCAGCGTGGAGATCTGCTCCATGTGGGACCAATAGGCTGCAGGGGGACAGCCTGCTCCACCAGGGGCCTCTCCACAGCCTGCAAGAGAACTTCTGCTTTGTGCCTGGAGCACCTCCTGCCCTCCTTCTGCACTGACCTTGGGGGCTGCAGGGCTGGTTCTCACACCTTATTCTCCAGCTGCTTGGCACAGCGGTTTTGTTTGTTTGATTTTTCCCCCTTTCTTAAATCTGTTCTCGCAGAGGTGCAAAAAAACATTGTTTGCTGGCTTGGCTCTGGGTAGTGGTGGGGCCCTTTGGAGCTGGCTGAAACTGGCCCTTATCTAACATTGGGCAGCTTCTGGATTCTTCTCACAGAAGCTACCCCTGCAGCCCCCTGCTACCTAAACCTTGCTATGTAAACCCAATACAAAAGTGCAGGAGCTTAGCTGCCACTGCATTTCATACTCAAGGACACTTCTGAGAACAGTTATTTTTCTTTTTCTGTGGTAACTGACTTGTGGGTTTTTCCACATATCTTCCTTCTGTCCAATGTGGAAGTTACAAATGGAGTGTGTAACACACTGCCTGGGAGACTGAAACAGATGTTCCTGAATAGACTTTGTCTGGAGAAGAAACACAAGATGGCCTGAGAAGAAAAGAGGGAATCTGGATGAAGATACATGAAAGGTTGCGAAGAAGGCAGAGCCTGTCCCTTTTCAGTGATGCCAGTTACAGGACAGGAAGGGACTGGAATGCAAGAGGTTCTGCCCAAACATCAGCAAATGCTTTTTTCCTGTGTGGGTGACCGACCACAGGCACATATTACCCAGAGAGATTGGGGAGTCTCCCTCCTTGGAGGGATGGCACAAAAAAATGCCGCCCGGACATGGTCCTGGGCAGCCAGCTCTGGGTGTCCTTGCTTGAGCAGGGATTGGGCCAGATGGTCTCCAGAAGTCCCTTCCAACCTCAACAATCCTGTGATTTTGAGTTTCCTGATTATTTTTCTTTCTAATGCTTACTTGTGTTGGAAATACCTCAATAACATTCTATTCTCCCTGGCACCAGAAGACATATCTGTAGTAGTTTTCTTGATTTGATTATCTGTAAGATCAGTCAGTACAAGTTTAGAGACTATATTTCCAATACTCATACTTAACTAGTTACCTGACTCTGTAAGCTTAGACTGTCTGGAACTGCACTAATATGAGAGGAAACCCTTAATACAAGGTCTGCATGGAAGTCTTCCTAAATCATAGAATCATAGAATGGCTCAGGTTGGAAGGGACCTTAAAGATCATCTAGTTCAACCCCCCTGCCATAGGCAGGGATGCCAGCCACCGGATCAGGTTGCCCAGGGCCTCATCTAACCTAGTCTTGAACACCTCCAGGGATGGGGCATCCACAGCCTCTCTGGGCAACCTGTTCCAGAGCCTCACCACCCTCTGAATGAAGAATTTCCTCCTAATCTCTAATCTAAATCTCCCCTCTTCTAGTTTTAAACTGTTGGGAATTGGCACAAAGGGCGTGGACATGAGTCCACGGAACAGTTGTTCAATCAGAGTTTGTTTTAAACAAGCAGGAGTAGGCTTCAGTTAGAATAACAGAGGAATGGGAAAGTACCGAGCGACAAGGACAGAGTGTCCTTGAGATAAAGAGGAACTGTGTACAGAGAAGTAGCTAGGGAACTATGAGGAAGCTGTGACCGCAAGTTAACTGCAAGTAGGAGGGATATGAAAAAATGTAACCTTTAGGCTTAGCGAATCAGCAAGTGACTAGTAGGCATAATTATAATTATCTGTATAAATATGTGCTATCCAGACAATAAAGTTGAACTGTGCTTTATCACTCATGTTGAGTTGGCCGCATTGTTCCTTCAGCCATGAACCGACATTAAACCATTCCCCCTTCTCCTGCCATTATCTGACTCAGCAAAGAGTTGCTCTCCATCTGTTTTATAAGTCCCCTCTAAGTACTGAAAGGCCGCAATGAGGTTACTCCAGAGCCTTCTCTACTTTAGGCTGAACAGCTCCAGCTCTCTCAGCCTGTCTTCATAAGAGAGGTGCTCCGGCCCCTTGATCATCTCCATGGCCCTCCTCTGGACTTGCTCTAACAGCTCCACATCCTTCTTGTGCTGGGGGCTCCAGACCTGGATGCAGTACTCCAAGTGGGACCTCACAAGGACAGAGTAGAGGAGAACAATCATCTCCCTTGACCTGCTGGCCACTCCTCTGTTGATGCAGCCCAAGATGCAGTTGGTCTTCTGAGCTGCAAGTGTGCACTGCTGGCTCATGTTGAGCTTTTCATCCACCAGAACCCCTAAGTCTTTCCCTGCAGGGCTGCTCTCAATGAGTTCTTCTCCCAGTCCAGGATTGCCCTGACCCCAGTGCAGTACCTTGCACTTGGACTTGTTAAACCTCATGCAGTTCACATGGGCCCAATTCTACTTGGTGTCATCTGCAAATTGGTTGAGGGTACTATTTCTGTCATTGATAAAGATATTAGACAGTACCAGTCTCAGGACAGACCCCTAAGGTACAGCCTTGACTTGGATATAGAACCATTGACCACCACTCTCTGGGTGCAACCTTCAAGCCAACTCCTTATCCACTCCTATGGATCCTATCTACTATGGACTCCTATCCACTGAATGGTTCATCCATCACATCCAGAACTCTCCAGTGTGGAGACCAGGAAGTCATGTGGGACTGTGTCAAAGGCCTTACAGAAGTCCAGGTTGATAACATTGGTCAGTCTTCCCTTGTCAACTGATGCAGTCGCTCCATTGTAGAAGGCCATCAGATACAAACACAACAGCAATGTTAATAATTTTTATTTTACATTTAAACAAAGAAACAACAAGTGTGGCAATAATATGTACTCAGATATATAAAGCCTTGGAAATGAATTGCATGTTTATTTTCATCTGTTTTTCTCTTCTCAGGCTAGTTACTAGCATTTTCTACTGCATAATGAATAGATACATGGAAGTTGATGAATGTAAAACTTCATTGGCTATTCAGGTGAAGATATTTTGGTGCTGCCATTGAACAGAGTGTACATCAAAACAAATATCCCACAGTTTCTCACATGGATTTACTACATGGGACTGCAGAACAACTTCCTTAGTAATGCAGGAATCCAAAGTAGGAGTGTTTTCCTTGGTTCTCCTTGGTTGCTTTTCTTTTTCTTGACATTCTGAAGTTTTGAGGAATTTGTGTTGTTACACTCACCAACTTACATGTGTTTAGGTGATAGATAGGTGTGACTCAAAGGGGGAATGGGCTAAAGTTGCGCCAGGGGAGTTTTAGGTTGGATCTTAGGAAGAACTTCTTTACTGAAA
The DNA here is from genome assembly GCF_964211825.1 of Aythya ferina. Lineage (NCBI taxonomy): Eukaryota > Metazoa > Chordata > Aves > Anseriformes > Anatidae > Aythya > Aythya ferina. The sequence goes on from NC_140296.1 coordinate 180,148,362, forward strand.
GGGTTGTTAGACATTGGAACGGGCTGCCCAGGGAAGTGGTGGAGTCACCATCCCTGGAAGTCTTTAAAAGATGTTTAGATGTAGAGCTTAGGGATATGGTTTAGTGGGGACTGTTAGTGTTTGGTCAGAGGTTGGACTCGATGATCTTGAGGTCTCTTCCAACCTAGAAATTCTGTGATTCTGTGAAAGGAAAGTGAAAGTAGAACTCTGATTATTTGTGCCATGGTATGCTATATGTTGAATAGGACCCAGTGACCCATATGGTTCTTGTCATGTCATATATTCCTAGTTAGATAGGAAGAGAAGAAAAATATGTGATTTCATTATTTTTTTATCTTTTTACTTTACCCTAGATATGTTTTTCTTTTTCCCCTAGTACAGACTGAAAAACAGTGACCAGACTCACAAACTCAGAAGAGGCAGAATTATAACATCACAGGGCAAAAAACTCCACCTCCCATTCCACCTCCCAGATAGCAAACATTCTGCTTTTCTTCCTCTCTCAAAAGAAAAAAAAAATTAAAAAAAAGTGGAATATTATTGCTTTTCTATCAATTTTAATATCGCACCCATATCTGAGATACTTAGGAAGCAATCTGTGCAACCTCAACCTGATGTGCAAATAATACTTTCAGCAACTATATTCTTCTGTTCTGCAATCTTGCCGAGGTGATCGGCTCCGGGGCAGATGCGTTCTGCAGCGGAGTGGGGGATTGGACAGGCAGGGCTAATTTTTCTGGCACCGAGCCCACTCATCAAGGGAGCCGCCAGGACCCGGCAGCCCTCGTGAGGGAGGTGAATGAGGCGAGAAGGAGGCGTAGGCAGAGCCAGCAGCGCCCCGTTCATAAGCTGCCCCTAGGGAGTGCGAGCGACCAGGAGCGTGGAGGCCAGGATGGGCAAACAGGGCGTGGCGCGTCAGAAGGGAGTGGCGCGGCAGTTAGCGCAGCAGTTCCTGCAGGCAGGGCGAGCAGGCAGGGCAGAGCACTCCCCTCTGCCCATACGAACACCTCCTCTAACGGCGTTCTACTGCTACCTCAGCTGCAATGGTGTACCCCAGGCAGTGTGCTCTCCAGGAAGTCTGTACACACCCAGACCGACTGCCTGCTCAAAACTGCAGCAGTTCAGGTCTCTGGGTACAGGGAGTGCCTGAGCCTGTTGCTACCACCTGTGGGGAGCAAAGAGACTGTGTGCATGAGGTGCGAGCAGGTGGGAGACCTGGTCCGCCTCATGGCAGAACTCAAGGAGGAGGTCAAGAGGTTGAGGGATATCAGGGAGTGTGAGCGGGAGATAGACTTGTGGAGCAACTCCCTGCATGGCTTGAAGGACTGGTGCCGGGGTGAGACACCCCAAATGGGGGTGGACCCCCTGCCCTGCTGCTGTTGGGCAGAGGGAGGGGACCTAGGAATTGAGGAGGAAAGGAAACAGGTCCCTGCTTGACATTGCAGGCGATGCCCCCCCCACTGGCTCCACCTTCCCAGGTGCCCTTACACAACAAGTTTGAGGCCCTGGAGCTTGAGAGACCGGTAGCTGAGGAAGAGGTAGAAAGTCTACCCAGGAAGATGCTTAGGGTGAGGAAGTCGACTCCATGCCTCAGGATTGCCTCCACCAGGACAGAAAGAAGGGTGATTGTTGTGGGCAACTCCCTTCTCAGGGGAACAGAGGGCCCTATTTGTCGGCCTGACCCTACCCATAGGGAAGTCTGCTGCCTCCCTGGGGCCAGGGTCAGGGACATTGCCAGAAAGCTTCCCAACCTGGTTCACACCTCTGACTATTATCCTCTTTTAATAGTCCAGGCTGGCACTGATGACATTGAAGAGAGAAACCTGAAGACCATCAAACGGGACTTAAGGAGACTGGGACAGTTAGTGGATGGAGTGGGAAGTACAGGTGGTGTTTTTGTCCATCCCTACGGTGGCAGGGAAGGGTACAGAGAGGACATGGAAAGCCCACCTGATAAACACGTGGTTCAGAGGCTGGTGCCAACACAGAAATTTTGTGTTTTTTTTGACCATTGGGCGCTTTACTCGGCAACCAGCCTGATGGCCGTAGATGGGTCCCTAGCTCTAAGGGGAAAACTGATCCTAGGCCAGGAGCTGGTGGGGCTCATTGAGAGGGCTTTAAACAAGGTGAGAAGGGGGACGGGGCTGACACAAGGCTTGTTAGAGCTGTGCCAGGGGAACAATGGCAAGGCTGGGAGAGAAGGCAATGGTCCAACTGAAGTGCATCTACGCTAATGCACGCAGCATGGGTAACAAACAGGAGGAGCTGGAAGCCATCGTGCGGCAGGCAGGCTATGACTTGGTTACCATCACGGAAACATGGTGGGACCACTCTCATGACTGGAGTGCCGCAATGTCTGGCTATAGGCTCTTCAGAAGGGACAGGCAGCATGAAAGGGGTGGTGGTGTGGCTCTCTATATCAGAGAGAGTTTTGATGTCATGGAACTTGAGGCTGGGAATGATAAGGTTGAGTCTTTATGGGTTAGGATCAGTGGGAAGGCCAACAAGGGAAGCATCCTGGTGGGGGTCTGTTTCAGATGGCTGAACCAGGATGAGGAGATGGATGAGGAGTTCCACAGGCAGCTGACAAAAGTTGCGAAATCGTCAGCGCTTGTTCTTGTGGGGGACTTCAACTTCCCAGATATATCCTGGAAGCACAACACAGCCCAGAGAAAGCAGTCTAGGAGGTTTCTGGAGAGTGTGGAAGATAGCGTCCTGACACAGCTGGTTAGTAAGCCTACCAGGCGAGATGCCCCGCTAGACCTTCTCTTCACAAACAGAGAAGGACTGGTGGGAGATGTGGTGGTTGGAAACTATCTTGGGAAGAGTGACCACGAAATGGTAGAGTTCTCCATTCTTGGAGAAGCCAGGAAGAGGACCAGTAAAACCGCTGTATTGGACTTCCGGAGGGCCGACTTTGAACTGTTCAGGACACTGGTTGGTAGAGTCCCTTGGGAGGCAGTTCTGAAGGGCAGACGAGTCCAGGAAGGCTGGGCGCTCTTCAAGAAGGAAATCTTCATGGTGCAGGAGCGGTCTGTCCCCACGTGCCCAAAGATGAGCCAGTGGGGAAGAAGACCAACCTGGCTGAAAAGAGAATTGTGGCTTGAGCTTAGGAGAAAAAAGAGGGTTTATAATCTTTGGAGTAGAGGGCGGGCCACTCGCGAGGACTATAAGGATGTTGCAAGGCTGTGCAGGGACAAAATTAGGAAGGACAAAGCTCATCTGGAGCTCAAAATGGCTACTGCTGTTAAAAATAACAAAAAAAAGTTTTTACAAATACATCAGTGCTAAACGGAGGGCTAAGGAGAATCTCCAGCCTTTACTGGATGGGGGGGCGGGAACTTAGTTACAAAATTTGAGGAAAAGGCTGAGGTGCTTAATGCCTTCTTTGCCTCAGTCTTCAGAAGCAAGAGCAGTTGTTCTCTAGATACCCATTGCCCTGAGCTGGTGGAAGAGGATGGGGAGCAGGATGTGGCCCTCACTATCCATGAGGAAATGGTTGGCGACCTGCTATGGCACTTGGATGTACACAAGTCGATGGGGCCAGATGGGATCCACCCGAGGGTACTGAGAGAACAGGTGGAAGAGCTGGCCAAGCCGCTTACCATCATTTATCAACAGTCCTGGCTATCGGGGGAGGTCCCAGTCAACTGGCGGCTAGCAAACATGATGCCCATCTACAAGAAGGGCCAGAGGGCAGACCTGGGAAACTATAGGCCTGTCAGTTTGACCTCAGTGCCAGGGAAACTCACAGAGCAGATTATCTTGAGTGTCATCACATGGCACTTACAGGGCAACCAGGTGATCAGGCCCGGTCAGCTTGGGTTTAGGTAAGGCAGCTCCTGCTGGGCGAACCTGATCTCCTTCTATGACAAAGTGACGCGCTTGGTGGATGAGGAAAAGTCTGTGGATGTGGTCTACTTTGACTTCAGTAAGGCTTTTGACACCGTTTCCCACAGCATTCTCCTCAGGAAACTGTCTTCTCGTGGCTTGGACTGGCGTACGCATTGTTAGGTTAAAAACTGGCTGGATAGCTGGGCCCAAAGAGTTGTGGTGGAGGCCGGTCACTAGTGGCGTTCCTCAGGGCTCAGTACTGGGGCCAACCCTCTTTAATATCTTTACTGATGATCTGGATGAGGGGATTGAGTGCACCCTCAGTAAGCTAGCAGATGACACCAAGTTAGGTGTGTGTGTCGATCTGCTCGAGGGTAGGAAGGCTCTGCAGGAGGATCTGGAAAGGCTGGACCGATGGGCTGAGGTCAACTGTATGAAGTTCAACAAGGCCAAGTGCCGGGTCCTGCACCTGGGGCGCAATAACACCAAGCTGAGCTACAAGCTGGGAGATGAGTGGTTGGAAAACTGCCAGGCAGAGAAGGACCTGGGAGTACTGGTGGATAGTCAGCTGAATATGAGCCAGAAGCATGCTCAGGTGGCCAAGAAGGCCAACAGCATCCAGGCTTGCATAAGAAGCAGTGTGGCCAGCAGGTCTAGGGAAGTGATCGTCCCCCTGTACTCGGCTCTGGTGAGGCCGCACCTTGAGTACTGTGTTCAGTTTTGGGCCCCTCGCTACAAGGACATCGAGGTTCTCGAGCGAGTCCAGAGAAGGGCGATGAAGCTGGTGAGGGGTCTGGAGAACAAGTCCTACAAGGCTGAGGGAGCTGGTATTGTTCAGCATGGAGAAAAGGAGGCTCAGGGGTGACCTTATCGCTCTTTATAAGTACATTAAAGGAGGCTGTGACAAGGTGGGGGTTGGTCTATTCTCCCACGTGCCTGGTGACAGGACGAGGGTGAATGGGCTAAAGTTGTGCCAGGGGTGTTTTAGGTTGGATATCAGGAAAAACTTCTTTACTGAGAGGTTTGTGAGGCATTGGAACAGGCTGCCCAGGGAAGTGGTGGAGTCACCATCCCTGGAGGTCTTTAAAAGACGTTTAGATGTAGAGCTTAGGGATATGGTTTAGTGGAGGACTTGTTAGTGTTAGGTCAGAGGTTGGACTCGATGATCTTGAGGTCTCTTCCAACCTAGACAATTCTGTGATTCTTTGATTCTGTAATCTAATCAGTTCTCATGAATTAAATGGATTTCAATTAATATTTGAATGGAAGATGAGAGAGCTTGCATTTATTCATTTGTCTTGGACAGTATAATACAGTCTAGTCCATTGGTAGACAGCACTAATTTATTTGTGATGCTATACAATGTTTGTGTATATATAGATTTGACCACTCTTGTTTAATATGTCCTTTTTTTTTTTTCATTTCCCAAAACAGTTAACTTCAATATCCTGAGCAGATTCAGTTCTCGTAATTATTTTTGGAGATGGCCTACATTTTAATGACTTTTCAATTGTCTATGATACTCCACTTTTTTGCTTGTCTCTAGTGGCAGTGCAATATCACAGAATCACAGAATCACAGAATTTTCTAGGTTGGAAGAGACCTCAAGATCATCGAGTCCAACCTCTGACTTAACGCTAACAGTCCCCACTAAACCATTTCCCTAAGCTCTACATCTAAACGTCTTTTGAAGACTTCCAGGGATGGTGGCTCCACCACTTCCCTGGGCAGCCTGTTCCAGTGCCTCACAACCCTTTCAGTAAAGAAGTTCTTCCTAACATCTAACCTAAAACTCCCCTGGCTCAACTTAAGCCCAATACTTCTACAATCTCTTAAAATATTGACCAGGATACCAAAAGGAAGCTTAGGGACTTTATTGGTTAATGAGGCATTGTATGTCTCGGCTTTTAAATGTAGCAGCATGATATTGTTATTTGTAGTTGTGGTGCTTAATTGATTAAATAAGCCATAACTCATTAGAAAGAGAGATGAGAACCTCAAATTCATCTCACAGTCTTAATATTTTTCAAAGTAACTTGAGGTCACTGTGGAGAAAATTATTCAAATCAGTGTGAACAAGGTAGTAAGCCATTAAGTGTAAAAAGTAAGCCCACTAAGCGTGGGCTTATTCAGTTAAAGTTTTCAGATATTTTTGATTCATTTCTGCAGTTTATATAGTTATTTAGACCACAGCTGAACCAAAGGGCATGTTATTCCAGAATTCATATACATGTCCCACAAGCACTTTCAACAGTACAATATTTACATATAAAAGAGACTAAGATAGTTCATAAGTTTGCAACTGTCCCAAATTTTACAATTTTTCTGCTAGCAACTTTTGCTAAAGCCATTTAAAGTAAAAATGTAAATTTAAAGCTAAATTCCCTGGACCCTCAATTCTCTCTAGACAGATAGCACTCACTTGTAAGAAATTACTTCTACTCTGAATTATTCTATTGCTATTGAAATAATGCAGTGGAAAGTAGATTTGTATATATCAAAATGGGAGAAATGTGTTAAGCACAACCATGGCAAGCAGGCATATTACTCACATGCACTCACACATTAAAATCTGTATGAAGGATAACCCAAAGGTGAATAAATGTCAATTTAAACTGCATATTCAAAGTTTTAAGGCTTTAAAAAAGAGTATCTGTCTGTTTCAAAAGGCACTGACAACATTAATTTAACATTTTTTTTAATGTCTTGGTTTTTCTTTATTTATTTTTAATTGAGAACACTGTAATTAGAATGACCTACTTTAAAAAGAAAAAAAAATCAGAAGAAGAAGCAAAAAAAAAAAAAAAAAAAAAAAAAACACGTAAATAATAGACATTGTTATGGGAGTTTTTCAGTTTCCCCTTTTGATACTCAGACATAGCTTTTATGGATGCCTGAGAGAAACAGCATAAGCTCACATCCTTTTCTTTCCTTTTCCTTCTCTCTGGATACAAGATGCCTGTCTGTTCTTCTTTGGTTTCAGTTCCATAGAGACTTTCTGTTGTGCCATCAACCAAACAGCAGAAGGAAATATGTAAAGAATGAAGCAAAACTAAGAGAGAGAGAGAATAATTGTCCCTATATTATATTGGACAGAAGAGTTATCTTTGACACTTAGAGATACAAAATTTCTCCTATAAGTCTCTAAAACCTAGACAGATTCCTAGTGCTTAAAAGCTAACTGGTCCTATCCTAGTCCTGCTATATGTGGTCTGCTGAAAGAGTGGGGTGTGCTCTGCAGGGTCATTGACCATCCAGATGACCACATGGTGTAAAACAGTTAAAAAGAAACTCCAAAAGCTCACTTACATTTGCTTGGAAAGTCTGCATTTTGTTCATAAAGCACTGAATTTGCTAGGAAGAGTTTTAATGAAGGTCAAGGAAAGGGCCTGGCAACAGGGTTTATGAAAGTGTTGTAAGGTTCATTATTGTCATTGTACGGAAAAGGATAATTTCCCTAAGAGAAATGGTGACATATACATAATAAAGTCCCTGTCCCTGTCATGACAGCTCAAGAGCATGCCATCGTTACCACCTATGTCACACTGCAGGTGTGCCTGCCATATGGGTGACAGCCGCTGACTTCTCTGATCAACACATAATTATCTCTGAATAAAAATGCACGTCGGAGCGGCTGGACATAATGGATTGAGGACCCAGGGCAAAATGCTCTTTGCCGCGTCCTGCAGCACCACCTGGGGGTAGGAGGGGGCCAGGGGGAGCTGCAGGAAGCCAGGGCAACCTTGAGAATCCTGCAGTGACTGGGCCATGCTGAGGTTATCATGTTTATCCTTCCCGTCTTCTTTTGGATAGGAGAGGTCACTTGGTTAATGGTAGGATGCCCCTGATGGAAAAGGTCCTCCTGATCAGGGCTATTCTCTGCTGATCTAACCATATATCTCTCTCACAGCATCTGGATAGTTTCCATTTGCAGAGTCCCCTTCCCCCATAAGATAATAAATATCATATCACAAGGATGGCAGTGCTCCTTCATGGAACACTGACTGTTTATTAGAGGCAAAAAGTTTAAGAGAAATGCTAACAATGTTCATTAATGGCCTGCATCCAGGTTTAATGAGGCATGTCAATATGCGGACTGGGCAACATCAGTGGCATAATAGTGGTGGTAAATGGGAGTAATTGTATCCAATTGTACGGCACAGCTTCCAGGAATGAGCCCGAACTGCCAACTGACAATGACAGAGCAATTATGGGAAGGCAAGCGAGCTGTGTCAAATTAGCACTTGGTGAGAACTCATTTTTCAGAGATGTGCTTGCTCTACAACACCACAAGTGATAGCTACTTTATTGTGAGTGATAGGAAGACCAGCACTTAGACTGATGTTCTGATTTGTCAATAGCTGTATTTGAAAGCTTAGTGTCACAAATATATAGAGATATTCAGGGAGAGAGGCACACTGCTCATGATCCGAAAGATAAGAACGTCGCTGAGAAGGTCATCTGTCAGTGTGAGCTGTCAAAGAGAGATCACACTCTATGAAAAGGGAATATTCAGCCAACTTAAGTAATTACCTTTGACTGAGATTTGAAGATGTCTTCTTTTGTTGGCCTACATTGACTGCATAATTTATAATTTACTGCAATCAGTGAAGGGCCAGGAATTGTAACTAAGAAAATCCTTATTTTATTTCTCATAATTACATTTCATTTTTGCTCCCTTAGTGCCTTGGAATGAAAAAGTGGGATATTGATGTAATCTCTTTTAGTAACTCACTCAAATCAGCTTTATCTTTTAACATATCATATCCAAATCGGAATGGTTGTTTTGTTTTATATTTTTTGACTGCAGATATGAGCCATACCCTATGCCATCTTATAAAGTACACTACGTTCTTAATGTGGCTTTACATGCTTTGAAGGATTACCATTTGAAAAGGATAAAGCAATAATTCAATTTTGTCTTTCTAGTGCAGAATGAAGAAAAAGAAAAGATTTGGTGTACTAAGAACTGAAATTGTAATCCACATCCTATTCAGAGATAGAGATCAGTTTGATATAGTTGTCAGAACTGCAGAGAGATAAGTATTGTAGCAAATATTTTAGAACTTTGTGGATTAATAGAATTTTCATTGCTTGGTGGAGTTTTTTCCCTGGTAATCTTGCTGGATCAATGTTTGAAAAGTAATTTCTTAGCCTTTAATAATCTTAAAAACAAAAGATAATATATGACCAATTATGCTCTAGGGTAATACAAGTAATACATTTTTGTTTTTTATCTTAATAGGAAAAAATATCTACTTACATTTTATTAACTAAAAATATAGCATGAATTGTTATCAATGTAGCTTTTGAATTTTTATTTTCTCAATTAAAAAAAAAATTGGAAAAAAATGTCATGTTGGAAACCTTTCTTTGGTTTTCCCTTTTCTACTTGCCACTGTGGGCTGTTTGGTGTATCAAAATTTCTGATTCAAACAATTAAATCATTTTATTGGGAGTGGCTGAATGATTAATGAATTGTAACAAAAAGGGACCAGGGATTAACATGCCTTCTGGCCAAAAACTGTTGTTTAATTCCAGGTGTATTGATTAGCTGTAGAGTTATTGACAAAAGAATTAATTTAAGTACTTTAAGTCAATGTTACTTTAGTTTAAAACTGTACCTTTAGGCACAAGGAAATGCGCCTACAAAACTAGTCAATTAATATACTGTCAAAGTACTGTCACATTAAAAAAAAAAAAAAAAAAAAAAAGGACTTATGTCTTCATATCTTAAATTTTAGGTAGGATTTTTATGTCATACTAATTTTCTAAGGTTCATCAAAGAGTCATATTTAAAATTAATAATTGCAGGTTTAGTGATATTTGCTAATTATTTAATGTTTCACCATAACTTCAAAGATTCTTCTAAAATATACTTTGTTTTCTTTAGTTTGAATTTCAGTACCTGACATTATTTTAAATTATATGCCTTGCTGATTCTGAAACACATTTTAATCATTATTTTTTTATGTTTCAGAATTCTTTAGGCCATTCAATTTCCCCCATTGTTGAAAGCTGTTTAATTCACAATGCCTTGAGTACAGGCCCGTCATCTATTCTATAGTGACTATACCACTTAATAATGGAATAGTGCATCAAAGTGCCACTTAGGTCTCAAATTGTTATGTATGACTGTCAAAGCGGTGAAAAAAGCAAAAAGGAAAAAAAAAAAAAAAAGAGAGAGAGAGAGAAAAAAAGGAAAAAAAAAAAAACTTGGTTTGTCTTTACTACTGGAACGTGAATTTGTCAGCCAGGTTTTGAAATCACAACAGCATTGCTTGCATCCCCAGCGAGATGTCGAAAACTTGACAGGTACATATTTTTTCAACTACAAGCACTTCTATAATGAAAACTAAATACACAAATCTTATTTTTTTTTGCTCTTGACAGATAGTTGTTGCCAATGGGATTTAATGTTCAGGTTTGAGTTGTCAAGAGAAATAACCAATAAGCAATCCAAGTAGTCAGTATACAGATATTCAAAAGCAAAACGCCTGGCTTATGTGATATACTGGGAAGATTTGAGTGTATAATTAACTAACTGAGGAACCAAGGACACTTAATCTTCCCTCTAATGGCAAGTTCAACCCATCACTGTCTCTCTCTGGGGGACAAACTGTAGCTTGTTTTCTGGTCACCAGGGCCTTTGGTTGTCATTTTGCTCTTTCTTATTCATCATATCCTTGAGTTCTGGCACTGCTCCTTTCATCACTATTCAGACATAGTAAGAATTAACAAGATAAGCTATGGCTCATTTCTGAAACTCTATTCATCATATGTATTTTTAAATTGGGGCTGTTTATCTGTCTGTCAACTCTGTATCACAAAATTATCTGCTTCTCTTTCATCATACAGAAAAGGAATGTGCATTTGTACGTTCGTTTCCTGCACAAACATGAGCTTTCAATATGTACACTGGAAATCATTAATAATATCTTATAAAATGCTCTAACACAGCTATTTACCTTCAGGCTATCCATTCATTTACATGGTCCTGTGTTTTCCTATGTGCATACATGTATGTACGTGTGTGTGCGCACTGTGCACATGTGGGTAGTATGTGCATGGGAGAGAGTGAGAAAAAGCAGGATAATGCTAAGGGGGAGGCTGGGGAAAGGGATGTGGAGGAGGCCAGATGCATTCTGCATTGTGCGGTTGCCCCACAACACCCTCACAGGAGCCTTCAGCCTTCCATTGGTGAAAGTCTGGTGCAGCAGGCATACTAACACATACTACCGGGTATGAAAGTCTTCTTCCAGCACTCCCATATCCCCAAGGAAGTAAAGGAACGCTAACATGGCTGGAGCAAAGCTACAAAAAGTCCAGTCTGCATTGGGCAGCTCTTTGCTCACAGCAAGGCAATGAAAATGGCTGTCATGTACTGTGTTTGAAGAGTAATGGTAAAAATAAATAAATAAAAAAGGTAACTTACAAGTGACAGGACATGAAAGAGAAAAATGTAACACAATAGTAGTATATCTAATGCTTTTTTAGGCCATATGCCAGACTTGTGGACCAAGAACTGGGGCATCTGCATGCACTCCCTGGGTTACTAATCTCCTCTGTATGCACAGATGTGGGACATCACACACAGCTAATCCAGGAGCCTCAGGCTATGTGTATGTCCAAAATGTACCCCATACACATATTCACAGAGCATGGGTGTAATAGTGGCTTTGTAAACCTGTCGGTGTAGTTATTATACTTACTACACTACTGATTGTTTGTTCAGCAAAGCTATGACTTGCTAGGAAGAACTTTTGCAAAGCTAAATTATACACAGAGAAACGAAAGAGATAACAGATAAACCCAGAACTTGTGGTACATAAGTAAACACAAGGCTTAAGGCATATCTTGTGAACAAGAGAGTCAAAGTGAAGGCTGACACCACTCCCTTACTTGTTCTCCTTAAACTGCTCCTGCCACTGGTGTACAGTAAATGTCTTAGTTCATAAATCATGGACACCACAGACCAAAATGTTTCAGGTTGTTGGTATCAAAGTAGATGGTGTGCTTATGCATTATGGACTTAATCCTGGAATGTGCTGGGTCCCTTTCCAGCCAGCTTCAGCTGGTCCCCAGTCTGCTCAGCATCTGGCAGGATTGGACCTCATGCCCTCATGCCTTTGTGGTAAAACTCTTTGCCATTTTGCTTGTAAAGATTGTACTCATGTAGTAAATCTGCTTTCTGAAGAGAAAAGCTTTATGCTTCAAGTTAAAATATCAAATAATCTTGAATGTCCATTCTTATCTTAAAAAAAAAATCATTTGTGTGCATTTTTTTTGTTTTAAAACAAACAAATTATTGAGCTACCATGAACAGTGAGAGAGAGCATAAAAATACTTGAGACCACTCATTTTGATAGTCCTTTTGATATGCACATTTATAATATTAAAACATCAATTTTCTCCAGTTTAGTGAAATTAAAAAAGAAGTTCATTAGCCCTATCCAAAGGGATGAAAGAGGATTATAATATAATTACAGACAGACCCTTAATACAGTGGTAGAAGTGACTGATGTTATTATTCTAACATAGAAAAATTTACTGTAGATGCTTTTGAGTCAAACTGCATACTTGTCTGTTTAATGTAGGTGCTTTCAGACATTAATTGTATCTGATAAAAAGCTAACACCACAGCTGATATACATGTTAGAGGCACTGTGTGTTGTCATCGGGAAGGCTGGATAGCTCAAGGTTATATGACTGGGTTAATAGGATGAGATTCGTGGTTTAACACAGGCTTCTAACATGCAGCCATAAAGAAACTGAATGAAATACTACTGGCTGTCTCCTCCTAGGAAGCAGTCTTCGGGCCTCTAGTGATTGTTTCAAAAGTTAGAGACTCTTAAACATCCTACATTTCAAAGTGTCTCATTTGTACAAAGACTTATAAGTGAAATAGCATAGAAGAGACACACACATGAAGGAAATCTGTATTTAAATATTTATCTGATGGTTTTTATTTTAAAAAACGTAATTTTTTGTACAAGGGAAAAAAGATAAGAGAATTATTTTCATGAAACAACTGATGTATATCTAATCTGTAGAGACATATTAATATCAAAAATAGACTCTCTCAAAAATCAGACATAGCAAAGATTTCATAATATATTTGATTAATCAAAACCCAAACGGAAAGTTCTGATCTTCCCAGATGCTGATAAGACTTACAACTTGCTTCAGGGCATTATAAACCATGCGGCACCAAATGCTTGCATATATTTTATAACACACCAAGCTCTTGAATATTTCTGTAAAAAAAAAAAAAAAAAAGATACTTCATTAAAATCTTACTGCTTCTTTTCCTCAGCTGCATTATACAGACACAGTATTATTCTCTAATTTATGAAGAGACATTTCCTTTTTTTTTTTTTTTTTTAATTTCTTAGTCTGCCATGCCAATATGTTAGATACAGAACAGAAAACAGGTGATTTTTTTTAGTCATCACAAATAGGAAACAGGAGCAAGAATCATCAACCCTGCTTGCCTCTACTTGCTTCAATGGTTAGCGTAGCCCAAGGAAAAGGGTACAGGTAGTTTTAATGTGTGCTTCTTTAGTCCTGGGTCCATTTTGGTCCAACCTACGTTGCTGACTTAAATGACATTTGTCTGAGAATTATTTTAACCAGTATTAAAGACATGCACAGACTGTTGGTTTTTCTCTGAGGCACACATTGTAACAGAGTGAAGTAAAGGTAGAAATTCTTAAGAGAAGAAAAAGTGACTCTATTTCAACATATTTCTATATAATATATCCTTTGCATTGTAAACTACCAGAAAACAGGATAGCATAGGAATAAAAATGTTCATGAATGTTCTTCAGGAAGACAAAAAGAGTATTTTGTTGCTGGTACAGTAGCGTGAGATACCCAGTGTCCATAATCCTCTTCCCAGAAGCATGCACATCCTACAGCTGTTTTGACATCACTCTTTGCTATCATTGCATATAATAAGTGGCAACTAAAATTTCTATGTCACATACACTTACCAGTGGCAACATTTTGGAAGAGTGAGAAAAATGAGCGGGGCTATAAACTGACCTGTGGAGAACAAGTCTGTCCATTATTTCACCATTTTATGCCAGGAATGAAAGAAACTGCCCAAAGAATGAACTTATAAATGAACGTATATCAGAGCATTGAAAAAAAAAAAAAAAAGAAAAAAAGAAAAGAAAATGAAAGATGTTCTCATAATTTGGTATTGATTAAATTTGGTATTTAAGCTGGGTAGTGCACATGGTAAGAAGCCACAGCCAGTGCTCTGCATTAATCACCTAAAACATTGAGTCAGCTCTTTCTTAAAATTAGTAACAAATTTATTTTAAGTTTGATACTAATGTATAATATATTTTGACACTTCTCAGAAAGGAAAAGTTGCCTCAGGTGCCAAGTTAACACCATAGGAAAATTAAAGTCAAAGTTAAGCACGCTGTCACTACTGCCTTTGTATTTGGTTTACATGATGCAACCCCTCCAAATCTTATTTCCAAATATATATATATTATATATATTTCCAAATAAATATATTATTTCCATATATTTAACTGCCTAGATGGTATTAGTTTGAGGGAGAGAGAGAGAGAGAGAGAGAAGCAGCAATGAAGTAAGGAGCTCAAGCTGGAGCTCAACTTTTCACCATCCGTCTTGTTTAACCAAGATAAGAAATTTGCTCTCATCTTCATCAATACCAATGGCATTTCAAACTGTTTCAGTAGAAAAAAAATAATTAAAAATAAAAATAAAAATTACAATGTGCACTGGAAATAGAAGACAAGGAAACAAGGTCAAGGGTGACATTTTAGTAAAAATATTTCTTCAGGTGTGAAAAAATAAAGCAAAGTTAGTGCATTCTCTCTTGTAAGCCCCCAGGAAACTTAATACAAACAAAATAGTTTCTCATAACTTCTATACTTCTTTTTATTCATTACACTTTACATACATGTCTTGTTAAACCTTTCTTATGGCTCATTTTAGTAAACGGAACCAATCAATTTGTATTTCTCAAGCTAATAGAAAGACCCATAAGAACAGCAGGGTATACAATGCTGACTTTGAGAACAGGGCTTGGGTCTGCCACGCCAAACAAGCTTAGGTTTTGATAAAAGTATCCAAAAGACCAACTGTATTTTCTCTCTCTCTTCTCTGACATCTCTCACTTCCTTTTCCCATCTTTATGTTCCTCTTCCAACCACATCCAATCTCATCCACACCTGAAGACATTGACCTTGGTTTTATATTTCCCTGAATGATGCAAATGGATGCAAGCCTAGTCACTGTGGTTTATCAGTAAGCCTCTAATTAATCATTCCATGACACCCAGAATTATTGTCATTTTTATCTCATTCAACATACCTTTTTCTCCTTCTGTAGTCCTCCATCATCACACAGATTTTCCTTTGTTCCAGAATGATATTCCTACCTTTGAAGATATTCCAAGTTCAGAGAGAGTTGTACTTTCTCACTTCAGATCTTACATGCTGGAGATGTGGGATTGCAACAGCACTAGGTATGGTTTGCTTGAAATTGGCAAATTTGTGCTATGCAGACAAAGAAACCAGATTCACACTTCTAAAACAACATTTCATGCATAGTAAAACATTTTTCTCATAAGAAAGTCAGAACGATCTGGTAGAGATTAAAACAAATGTTGAAGGTGGTCTGATATTTAACAGGAATCATTGTAGAAACAAAACACAAACCTTAACTGTTGTTCCCAATTCATGTTAAGGACTTGCGTGTATTTAATCTCTATCAGATGCTACATAAAATTGCCATTTAGAAGGAAAAGATAAGTTAAAAAATGCCACATATGGATACAGAATGCATTAGAGAACACCAATCTGGATCATCATTTCAAAACAGGAGCATTGGAATGAGAAAAAATAACTTAAAAAAAGGAAGACGCACAAAAAGGAATGAATGGACAAAGGAGGATTTAGTCAGGGAAACTGGTTAAAATCTAGAATCGATGAAATAATGAAAAAATGTTTTAGTTTTAAGTGTTTAACAGAGGATATTGCTAGTTATTGCTAGTTATTTTATTTCTAGTTATTTTATTAGAGGAGAATGTAGTGTGGGTTTGTTGTTGTTGTTGTTGTTGTTTGTTTGTTTGTTTTCTTTTTGATAACAACTGATGCAATCTTCAAGGACTTTTGAGTTTGTAAAACTTTCACAGTTTGTGAAGCAATGACCAGTTCTTATTTACACCCAACCTTAATCAGCACCTACAGGAAAATTTAAGGATAAAATGCTATCAGCCCCTTGAACTCATTCAGGTGGACAAGGGGATACAGTTCATTAATTCAGCTACAGTATGAGACTAGTGTATTCACCTGTCTCTTCACATCTACCTTCCAGTTACTCCAACTCTTGTACTGAGCTCACATGAAAGAATTATAAGGACAGATACTATACATTAGGCATCACCATAAGAAATGTTTTCAGACACATGAATATCTGAATAATGAGGCTGCACTGCTGTGTAAATTGAAGTTGCAGGTCTGCTTCTGCAACAGAATTAAGCTTAAATATTGTGATGATGGAGACATTAATTCATCTGAATTCATCAGTTCTCATACAGGAAATACAGTGTACCTGTGTAAACTAACTTTTTTAATCTTGAGATGGAAGCCCTTGCTCCAGTGAACACAATACAAAAGTTGGATGAGTTTCAAAGGGGCAGGATTCTCCCACAGCTGCCTACAGAACTGCACCTCCACAGAGATGCATAACCCCAGCTGCCTGGAATGGGAAGATTCTGCATGTTAATCCCATATGGCCGTGTTACAATCTGTGAGTTGATCTGTACTATCATCAGTCTTATGGCAAGCAGAATCTCACCCTGTAAGATGGAAAAACGGATCTTTAATTACATACAGTAATTCCTCTTGAAGCATTTCCAGAAAATCAGGAAGAAGCGAGAAAACACTGGCATGCTCAGATTTCTCTCTCTATATCTTTCTGTTTCTCTTCCTCTCTCTGTTTCTTTCTTTCCTTCTTTTTCTTTCCTTATTTCTCCCTCCCTCCTTCTTTCTTTCTTTCTTTCTTTCTTCCTTTCTTTCTTTTTCTTTCTTTCTTTTCTTTCTTTCTTTCTTTCTTTCTTTCTTTCTTTCTTTCTTTCTTTCTTTCTTTCTTTCTTTCTTTCTTTCTTTCATTTTTAATGGATACTTCATATATAGGGACTGAAGACATGAGAACACAGATTTAATTCCTATAGTGTTTCCATAATCAATGCTTTGTATCTGAACAAAAGTGTAAAGAAGGTCATAAATGCACTAAGCTGCATTTCAAAAATGACATCGTAATTGCTGGGACTGCCTATCTTACCTTGGCCTCAAGCATTTACCAGGATTCAAATTTATTTCAAACTGTTCTCCAAAGTCTTCCTAATTTTTTTTTTTGTCCAAATAGCAGCAACTCACAGTTAGTGAACAAAGCTTCAGGATTTTTTTTTTTTTTTTTTTTTTTTTTTTTACTTACAGCTAAATTTAACTTTACCCATCCAATAAAAAAGAAATAAGGGAGCCTTTATTATCTCCCTGGATTTCTGGGTATGATACCACATCATAGAGAAGTGGTTATTAGAGACAATGGCCTACCAAGGTGAAGTTTGTAATAAAGCCTATTATGTGGTTTCACCATTGACACTAATGGAATGTAACAGTGATTTAGAATGATTTAATGGTTCCCAGGTTGTGCTCTAATAGTGCTCTTTATATTATGATGTATATCACAAAACCTAATGTGGCTGTTGTGATATATTGACAGTATTCATGCTGTTTCATTTTTTTAGGGGAATTTTAAAAACTGCCAAAGAAGAAAATTAATAGGCTGCAACTGCTTTATTTTCAAGGGGTCTGTTTTTTAAATGTATGTGCATAAATTTCTATTTGGTGTCATGCTTAAGCTAATAAATTCATTTGCATTTTTATTCCAAAGTCATAAAGTGGAATGCATGCATGCATGCATTTGTGTGAGTGCATGTCCGTGTTTGAAGTCCCACTTTGAAAAGATTGCACTGTCATCTCAAAATATGTTTACAAAATGGTACTAATAGTTTCAAATGCTCTTAAAAGAGGAGTGCAAAAGACAAGCTTTCTCTTCTTATAGGCTGCAAAACAACACTAATTTAATAAGAGTGAGACAGCAGGGGGTATGAGTACAGATTCACTTTAAAAACGTCCAGACCCTTAGGGGTCCAGGTGGCTTTTAGACTTACACTTAAACTCTGGAATTTAAATAAAAACACAATCATCCTAGAACAGACGCAAGAGGAGATGTATTACAGGCAAGACACCTGCATTTTGAAATGGTTTGTGGGTGTCTCTGCAATGCCTGACCTATTAGCTCTAAGGCATTTTTGGTTTCAAGTAGGTTAAGAAACAGCAGGTATGTTCTTGCATTTTCTAAAAGTTTTTTCTTCTCCTTTCAATTTAAAAACATACCTCATGAAATATCATAGCTCTGAAGATCATCATTTTGATCAGTTTCCAAACACTTCAGGCTCCTTAAGTGACAAGGAAATGGTTAATGAATTTGTGCTGGGGTGAGGGGCGGGGGGCTGAAAGAAGCACTAGAACATAGTTCTCTGTTAGAAAGGTATTTCATACCTGACTAATATTTACTCTAAAAACATTTGAGCAAAGGTTCTCAGCATTTTTTCTTATGTTTCCTTCCCTATCCTCTCCTTTTTTAAAATGATTTTCCCATGTTGAAACCAGACAGGGTACGTTTGGAGGGTGAAAGAAAGGAGGGATCCTGAAAACTTGGTTATTGCTACCTTGATTTCCTCATCAAACTATGCAAAGGAGGCGGATCTTCCCAAGTCCACCTCAGGCTGAGAAGCTGTGGAGGTGTCTCCCACTTCCTCTCTCTCAAACAGTGATGAAGCAAGGAAAAAGGGAATTCTCTTGTCTAGGATGGGAGAAGGGTGAGTACCAGCTCTTACAGGTGTGGTAGAGGGGAAGAGGAGTGTGAGAGGGAGGAAGCTTCCAAGCAGTGAATGCATCACATCATAAGTGACTGTCCTGCACTTATGACAGCAGATGATCAGGTCTCTCTGGTTCCCTGTTAACCTGTGCCTTCTGTTCTGTGCTGCAGCTGCTGCTGACCCAGCAGCAGTAGGCCAAACCTCAAAAGCATGGGGCCCTTGAGTCCTTGAGTATTTGGATAACAGTGACTGTGTGCACTCTGTTCTCATGGGGACTGAGCATTGGTGAGCACATCTTCGACACCAGCTGGTGGGTGCTGCTTGTCCTTCTGAGGTTGGAACAAGTCTTTGGTGTCATCAGACTGGCCATCAATGCTCTGAATCACTGCCAATTAGGCAGGAGGATATGAACTCTGTGGGCTGACGGTGAGTACCACCAAGTACTTGCTCATCCCGAGAAGAACAAACCTTGCTCATCCCGAGAAGACAGGGCAATGACCTAAATGTGAGGATTTGGTTTCATCAGTCTCATCCATGTGAGACATTCTTTTGGAGGGTGTTAAAGAGTATGGTTCATTTAAATCAACCAGATTAATTTAGTCACCCAGCTGAATTTATCCCAGATGAAGGACTCCTCAGGTGCTCACACTGGTGTTGATACAGTCTCCCTAAGGGCAGACTGACAGTGCCATCTGGGAGAAGTGGTGTGAGTGAGCACTCAGAAATGGGAACACACTGGATAAGGACTTTAGAGCCTAGCCTAGTGCTTTGGTCTGTCACAGCCATTAAGAGAGCTCCCCAAGAAAGAGGGAATTTGTTTCTCTGAACCCCCATTCCTGCGAGGCTCAGAGGAGTTCCTGCTTTGTCAAACTGTAGGTTATAGCCATTAATGTAGCACTGATGTTCACTAATTGCAGGGCAATAACATGACAATGTCCTATCATGCTTGTGGTTAGTTTGATTTAGCCTTTTTTTTTTTTTTTTTTTTTTTTTTTTCCCTGTGAAAAAAGCATCTTGTGATAAAACTGTCTGGGATGAAGTCCTCGGGAACACAACACAACCAGACATCTCCTGGTGGGATCACGGTTTGTGTCGCATGTGCTTCCAGTGTTATGGCAGGGGAATTCAGTGAGCACAAAATAACAATTTTCCTCTCTCTCCAAGTCACCCCCTAAAACTGTCCACAAAATCATAATTTTTCAAGTGTAAAGGGTATGTACAGGCTGGAAAATGGTTTTATAAATACAGACTTACATTGAATAATGACTTTGGGGCACTGAACTGAGAGAGGATAGGCAGAATTTTGGAGAAAGTCATTTGTTTTTGACACTGAAGTTATTTCAAAGTTATAAGCAAGATATTTCTCAGGAGATGTTATTTCTTTCTTTCCTTTTCATACCGCATCATCCCTGTGGAGAGCTTTGTGGAATCACACAGAACAAAATTAGGCAAAGTGTCTGTTACATAACCTCCCCTTTCTCTAAAAATAATGGGAGCATCAATAGCATCTAAGCTTCTCTCTTTCCCAAGTATATGAACAGCACCTGGAAAGTGGGGCTGGGAAATAGTGGAGATTGTGTAATGAAACATAAAGATCCTTTTTACAGTAATGCATTGAAATTTGCATAATTATTATCCCATTTTGACTTTTTAACTTTAGAGAATCTATGTGGGTCAGTTTTCCCTGTTTTAATTAGCAAATTCAAAATAACAAAAAATGGCAATTTCCTTCTCTCAAGCTCAAGTGGACTACTCAGCCTGTAGCAATAATTATATTTTTCAAATGTGAGGTGCCTAATTTAAAGTACAAGATTCCCAGTAGTTGCAGAAGTTTTAAGGACAAGAAGTGACAGAAGCAAGTAAACCTTTTCTTTGTATTGCTTCCCAGATGAAAGTCCTTTCAGCATATAAACTTAATAGGAATTGTGTCACTCATGTAAATAAATTTTTGTGTCAATATTATTTATTGTAAAGTATTTTAACCACTAGGGTAAATGAAGAGCAAGGCTTTACTAATCAGATTACTAGCATGCTTATTCTAATTTATACCTTCCACGGTTAGCCTTTAAGCCACAGTTGACCTCTTATTTTTTATATTAACTGGAAACAATTCATCAAGTGAGTTACCCCTCTCCTTTCAAATCCACTTGTATTACTAAAAGGTTGAGTAAAGACCTCTGGGGAACAAGGGCAATTTTTGACATGGATCTCAACAGATTAAACTATGCAGGGACAATATAGAATACATTGGAGCAATAACATTATCACATCATAGCCTGATTGAGAGGCATTTCCTTGCATTTTTGTCCTTTTACCATAAGCCAATAGTAGCCACAGGCATTTGACTGGAGAGCCTGGAGGATTGACAGGCCTGGCAGTCATTACACGCTGGATTGAATACTAGATTACTCCAAAGTGGCTCAGGGTCAAGGATCAGTGTGTTCCCTTTTGGCACTAAATGACTTTAATATCCTTACTGTATTAGTCAATTACTTTAAAGCTGCTGCTCTCTGAGCTCTCTCTGCCCCCCTGCAGTTTACTATGGACATTTGAATTGCTCCCATACTTAACCCACACATCTGCTTTTAGCTGTCAAAAGAATAGTGCTACCACTGGAGCTATTGACAATGCAAAATGAACAGAGATACTTGCTGTCAGTGTCAAGTGGCACTTTCTTTTCATTGTTTGTTTTAAACAACTCCTAAATAACTGCACAGTGAAACTGTTCCTAATTCAGGAAGAGTCCAATCCCATTTTGCAGACTACCTTTAATTACATTTTAACCTGACAAAAACAAGCAGGAGTGAGTTATCCTGTCTCTGTACTTGTTCATGGGGAGAAGAAAAAAAAATATATATATATATACGTACTGCAGTAAGACACATAAAGATGGGTTGCTTTAAACTCTTGCTTGAATTTCACAACAGCCACAGTGACTCCAGCAAATTACACTGCACTTCTGAATTTATTGGTGCAACACAGTGAAGAATTTTATATCATGGCCACTGAACATTAAAAGGTCTGGCTTGGCTTGGTGTTAAACCAACATGTCTAGATTAAATATGAGCAGAACTGATCTGAATTTTAAAACTGCTTGAAAGTCATGCCTTTAGTGTTTTAGTGAAAGTGATATCACTGCACATGAAAGCACATCTGTGTGGTGGGGCCCGGCTTGTGTGTGGTGATGTCATTGGGCTAAAAAGCAGCTCAGGACTTCACAGCTAGGTACATACAGAAATGATTTTCTCTTGCAGATATACCCATTTCCATCTGTTTGAGAGTAAATATACACTGCGTTTTACCAGAAGAGCTGTCACCTTAAGAGTTTGGTAAGCCCGTATCACTTGCATGTAGGCATTCACAGCTTTTTCCTCTTTTCTTAATAACTTGTAATGTGGGTGTAATAACTGGTTGTTTTATTATTCTTCTAAAAAATACATCTATGTGTTTTATAAAAAAAAAAAAAATGAATAAAATTATCTATACTGCTGGGTGAATCAGATTGATCTACTTTATGGACAGTTCGGGGATCTGTCATGTCATGCCTTTCTTATCCTTCAGAGAACTGTTAAATACTAATATATCTAATATGATCAAGGAGTTCAGACTCTTCATTTACTGCATTAAAAAAAAAAAAAAAAAAAAGAAAATTTGACAAAATTTTGACATACATGGTAGATATAACACAGGTCATTACTCCTGGGAACTGTAAAAGATCTGATATCCTGACTGCCCAATACTTTTAGTTAGGGAAGTGCCCACTCAGACATGTTTGCTGAACACAGGGCCAAAGCAGAAATGAATCCACTGTGCAGCCCAAGCTTCAGCAAGGCTTGGGCAGGATTAGATACTTTCTATCTCCCAGCTCCAGCAGACTTTGTATTTCACTTGAGATTAAAACTGCTGTGTTAGGGAGTAGATGAAACACTGGTTTAAATAAAATAGTCTCTAAGTTTCTGTTTATGTTATGCAGGATCTTTGAGGATAATAAATACATCTTAGGTAGTGGAGCACTAATAATAATGGAGTAATATTATCCATTCTAAAATACATGCATACTTGTATTTCTTTCCATACAAAAAAAAAAAAAAAAAAAAAAAAAAACATTTTATATATGAATCTTGAGTTTCACCTTTTCAAGGATATATTACATGTGTTCCTACTCCAGGAAGGCAGACAGACATGTGGACAGTAATATATATTTCGTTTGCAGTGTGCCTCAGCTCAGCAGCTAGGCATAATGAATGGTGCCTTGGGGAATGCTCTGAATAATTGTGCTAATTTAAAATTTAGTCAGCAAAGGACCTTAAAAAACTTGATACCTCTTGGTAATGATGCATCATTAGCACTTTTCATTCATTTATATTTTGTTGTGTTTAGGGATTTGGGTATTCAGGAGAAGAAAGGTAGCCTGACAAGAGAGTGATTGAATCAGCCCCCTTGATACCTGGGAGTGACAGAAGGTGAAGTACTGTAGCTGCAGTTGACAACTACTTTAATATGAGCCACTTATAAATATTTACAATTCATAAGTCAATGATGAGCTTGTGTATAGCACATAATACTGTAAGTATTTGGTATACTTATTTGGAGTCTGATCATTAGATTGGAAATAGCTCAGTGTTAAAGAGTTATAGAAACATTTTCAATTAAAAGAGCTTCATTTCGAGACTGCAGTGCACAACTTTGAAGAAAATAATATACACAATACAGGTGAGTTCATACTTCTAGGAAACGGAAGAACTATTCTCATCTTAATCATGGGAGTAAAACATCCAGCTTCAGTGCAATAACATACGTGAGTAAGATTAATAGGAATTGGCTCTTGATGATTTATTTGGCACAGACACCACAACACTTAACATATGGCCTTTTTGCAGTACAATGGTAAGCATATCGGAATCTAGTCATGAAACAGTGAGTTCTATTTACAGCACAAAATATAATTTTGTTGGGGATATAATTCCTCTTGTTAAAGAATTCTACTAATAAGTTGATTTTGTAAGCTAAATGAGACACCTCAGGTACACGATTTTGATCTGACTGCAATAAAAGATCAAGCTCTCACCAGTCTGACGGGTCGAAAATGAAGCACCTATTGACTGACAGATTTCAATATTTTTTGTTCAAGACAGACAATTCTATGCAAACATTTTTTTGTTTCTCTTATAAATGTTGTACACTCTTCATAAAAGAAAAAAAAAAAAAAAAAAAGAACCACACTTCATAAAACAAATTGAAGTAAAATGAAAAAGCTTCCAGGGAAGGTATCTTTTTTTTTTCTAAAAAAAAAAAAAAAAAGGTAAGATGTCTGTACTTTCATGAACTACTTACTACTTTAGGCAATTATCTGTAGTTTCTGTCTCTTAAATATGAGTGCAAGGTGCAGTGATGAGTGCTAAATATGTTAATCAAGAATGAAAAATAAATTGTAACATTCTAGAGCACATGCACTGATACATAAAAAGACAAACTAATCCTCTGTTTGCAGTGGTAAAACATATAATAACTTGTTATGCTTGGGTGTCTATTTTTTTTCCAGTTTCATTGTGACTACTTTTTAATATAACAACAAGGATTTAAATGACCATTGGGGATGGATACTCCTTTCTTTCCACCCTGGTGGGTAATGAGAGAGACAATACCTCCAGCCATTATCCCTTCGAGTGCTGAGTGGGAGTGCAGTTAACTTTGATAGCATAGAAGTACATTTTTATTGCATAGAAAAAAATGTCGAGAATAACCTATTCAGTTTAACATTTTCACAGAGTAATTACACATAAAATTAGCTAACCATCAAAGTTTTTAGCTACTTTTCCACGTCATATTAACTGAATACATACACATTTCATCTTTAAGCACAGGGAAATTATTTTAACCTCACAATATCCACAGAAACAATCCAGCTTTTTTGACTTTTTACTTGTTGATAATTCTAGGTTTGCTTCTCAAATTATAATTAATTTTTCAGGTGCTAATGTAGAAAATCAATCTGTAATGTTTCTCTTGTGTATGTACAATGCAATCGTTCATTAATGCAAATTCAAATATCAAAAAAGTGTCTGTTTCTGTTTAATTTGTATGGTCTGGTAATATTATCGTCAGAGTCTTGTCATGGATCATACTCAGGTATGTAAACAACATGTGAACTTACTTTGAATGATAGACAATCTCATATTTTTTTCTCATAAAATGACATATACAAATCAAGGAGCTAAAGCATGGAAAGTAACATATTTTGGTCTTGTGACTAGTGGTAACCTGGTGCTATTGAATTACTGAACTGTGTCTGAGAACTAATGAGAAAAATTACCCAGGGGAATCTTTATCCAATGCACTTGGAGAGCACCTTGGGGACTCATTCCGTGTCTGTCACCTTTCCCGTCTCATTGACACTCAGCTTCTTTACCACCATTACACTGTGCAACCATTTCACTTTACACCTCACGATTAGAATATTAAAAGGAGAGAATACTACACTACTTGCTCCAGATAGCAGAGTTGTTTTTGACACTTAAAATAGAAATTGTCACTGAAATATCACAAGGACATGACTGTCTCTAGCTCCAGAGCTCCAGTAGAACATTTTAAAGCTCAGAGCTGTATTATTTTGTAACTAATGATATATTTTATCATATTTCTTAAATAGCTTGTTTCTTAATTTCTTAATTAACAATGAGACATTTAAGAATATGTTATGTCATATAGACCACACAAATGATTTCTCTTAGGCAAAATTTGCTCCTGTCATAGTAGCAGAAACTGAATCACTGGTATTGATTGTATAATGATGAGCATTTAAATGAAAGAATAGAAATGTTGTTAGCAAAAAGTACAGCATTTCACAAGTGATAAATATTTGGTGAAGACTTGTGAAGTCTGAAAACACATGGAAAAATCTTCAGTTGCTGTAAATGCATTAGCTTCATTGGCTTTGGGGGAACACTGCTGATTTCCTTCAGTGAAGATTTGTCTCGTATATCTTACATCTATATTTAGTAGAGCTTCAGTACATCCCACTAGGGCCAAAACCTGCCTTCCTCTGGAAAGCTTCCTCACTGAAGTGCACAGCACTACTCTCATGAGTAAGAACAGGGAAGATTTGGCCTCAGGGAATAAAGCTCAGGAAAAAAAAAAAGAAAAAAAGAAAAAAAAATTTTTGAAAAAATCCAACTACATTTTTTAAACTTAAAAAGTGCTCTAATTTCACCTGGTTGGTGATTGCAGAGAGAAGCTAATTAAAGCCAATGGAGAATTTTAAAAGTGAAGAGAAAAAACAAATTAGGGCAGCAGGAGGAAAATAAGTTTTCTAATTATATATAATGAGGATACTTTTTGCATAGTGCAAGAAGCAAATGTATACCTTTTCTATTATATCTAGACTATGATGATTTCTGCTGTGTGGCCCAGGATGCTACCCATATAGCTGCATGTACCTACCACGTAAGTAGTTGAAAGTAGTTGATTTTAAGAGCTCTAGTTAGCCAAATGTCTGTTGGGTTGAACTTTTTTTTTTTTTTTTTGGTAGAGACTGAGAAATACTGAATATATTTGACTATTGGTTATATTTACACCACCCATTGCCTCCATTGGGTGGAGGCAATGTTTTTGATACATTGTTTTGTTGGTAGATTCTCACATGTCTCTTAAAAGTGAGGAGTGGTGTGAAGGAGAAATTATTTTGGCAAGTGTGAGGAAGAATTAAGACTGTATGCCGAGGCTGGGTTTACTTGCCTTCTGCCAAAGATCTTTCCAGGGAACTGGAGAAAGTGTGCTCTGATCTTATCCTGCTTCTTCTGAAGCCAGTGGGATTTCTGCTACAGACTCCCTGAGGACAGACTCAATGTGGTATTTTGCACTACTGAAATTAGTAGGCAGCCACTGATATGGTGGATCTAACATTTCTTGAAAATAATTTAGCACACTTGTCCCAGCCTTGGATTACCAACAGTTCCATATTTCATTGTTGGCTCAGTAAATATACTTTGCTCTAAATGAAATAAAGATGTACTCATGGAATTGTAGATTTTCTAGAGGATTCTTTCCCCTGCCCAATAATCCTGAGCTTCAGAGAAGAGGTAAGAGACAACTGAAAAATTAACTTAAAAGTTACAGTATTATTGTTAATGTTTAGGGATTGGAAAGGACCCAAACAACAAGTTCTGACAGTAATTATGAGTTCTTTCTTGTTTGGTGTACACCACTGATGGTGTGAAAAAAACAGTGATGATGACAAAAAGGCAAGTGAGGTTTTGATGTTCTCTTACACATTTATTCCAAACCTTCCAAAATTAGAAATATTTTAAGTCTCATTTGTTTTACAGGACTGAGTTTAATTAATTAGAACCAGGAGCCATCAAGCATGTCTGTGCAAAGTGAGGACAAAGCACTTCTGCTCAGATCATCTCCTTCATCTCCACTCTGCAGCCATACTGCACAGGGGGAAATAAGTGAATAAGAAGCAAGGTTGTGAGGATAATATCTATATTATCAGCTGTTCACCTTTAGCTGTCTTATTGTGGGAATTTCAAGTCACTGGACTTTATTCTGTGCTCAGACCAAAATTCCCTTACCTATGCTTTTGCTTTGGCTGGTCTGAGATCTACCTGCATGAACGGAATGTCAAAGAGAAAGCTAGTTTGTGAATATTTTAGGAAAGTTAATACTTCTTACTCCAGCACAGTCACATGATCTTTGAAAATAAAATTCTATTAACTGGTCTATTTAAGCTCCCTCTACTCTTTCAATATGTTAACTTATGTGAAAATCTTTGTTTGTTTGTTTGTTTTGTCTAAAAGTATTAACTTATAGTTCACACATTCTTGTCCCTTCTTTTCAGCAGCAAAATACAACTCTGTAAAAAATGTATGGATTATAGGGAAAACCCTCCATGTCAATACAATATAAGAAGACAGTTTGTGAGCTGCATTTCTTTGTCTTTCTCAGAAAGATAATTATGAGCATAGCAAAGGAAGAAATCTGTAGATTTGGTTTTGCAGGAACTGCATGAAGCAGGTACTTGATTCAGTGTCATGCTAGTGCTGCTATGGGCAACAAGCCATTTCAGTAGAAGTTGGGATTTAATATACATTTAAACTTTTTCTCTGTGACCTCCCTCCCACCCATTAAATTTCTTACAACAGGCTCTTATCAGCTTCTCGGGGCTAGTTTTTGATTGGGAGTTGATGAGGTTGCATTAAATCTTCCTGACACTTTGGATACCTGAACTTACAGCATTGTCACGTAGCAGAAAGCTATAACTAAAACCTGAAGGCAACTAATATGTATATGAAAACCACTAATTTCATGACTCTTTACTAGTACAACAACTTAGACTTGCAGAGACAGTAAGTGGAGTTAGATGTGTTTCATCATTTATCATTTTATTTTGCCAGCTTGGACTTATGCCAGACATCAACAGTACGTAATTTCTATATAATTGTATATATTACATAGATATATGCATGTGAATTTCAGAAATGAAGGGAAGAATAGGTCTCTTAAGGCCAAGGAAGTTCAAATATACTCCTCCTACTGCCATAGATCTGTGTGCAATGTTAAGTTCAAGTAGAGATGTATAAATAGAAGTAGCAGTGTCTGATCCATCACTCACATTCAGGATAGTCTTTCTGTTTCAGATGTTTTTACTAATCAGTTTTAAGCAATCCAGATTTTCATTTGAGAAACTGCGAAGGTGTAAATACATGAAGACTTGCATTATATGAAAGTCTATGGGGAGTGAAAAATTGTTTATAGCCTGAATACAGAACCATTTCAACACCTTAATGTCGGCTTTACAAAGTAATGTTATGGTGGGCAGCTGAGATGGGAATGCACACTGCTTATTGACAGGGGAAAAAGCTGACCTTGCACTTTTTCAGATTTCAGAAAGAAAATTATTTTATTTATAAACGGTTTTTTTTTTTTTTTTTTTTTTTTTTTTTTTTTTTTTGAGGAGGAGGAGGAGGAGGAAGAAGAGAAGGAAGAGGAAGAGGAGGAGGAGGAGAAGGAGGGTGGGGGGAGAAGGGAGACAGCGTGGGCAAAATTTAATGGTGTGGGTACTGTATACTTACTTTTGCCTGCCTAAGTAGAGTGCTTTGAAGGAAGCAAATCACACAGGTCTAATCCTAATTTGTGCCTCTCAAAATCTTTCTCTGTGGGCCCCAAGGTCATCTCTGAACATCTACTTATTCTTTAATGCACAGTTGAAAATGTGCAGTGAAACACTAAGGCAACCACTTTTTAGTGCCATGATCACGCAGGTCATGAAAAGCTGGCCAATAGGGTAAATACAATTAATATAGTAGTGTTCAAGGGCCTGATTAGCACTATTTATCTGTCATTTCCTTTCATTCCCGGAGATTTCATTGCACTGAGTTCAGAGTCTTGCATTTACTGTTTGGATCATTCGTCCTGGTCTAGTTTGTCACAAACGTCTAAAAGTTCTGCTCTAAATGACTTTGATGGTGTCAGCTCAGTCAGCGCCAAAGCAAACGCAGGGTATATGTTTACAGTCTCTTTTTTATACATGTCTGGGGCAGAAGAGCTATTGAAGCAAATTACTTCTCACCCACGTGGAGGGTATTCCTTCAATGTCACAGTGGAGGTCATTGACAGGGCAACACAGAAAAGACAGCTTCCGAAGAGTGAGATGAAGTTTTCCATAATGCCCACCCAACAACTTTTCTCAAATGCTATCAAGGAGAGCATTTAACCCTTTGTAATCAACAAATACAAATGCAAAAATAAATCTTTAAAACTTTTAGCATATGCAATAGCATATAATTGCAGGAAAAACTCATCACATGCCATAATAATCCTACCATTATAGTAATGGCCAGAATGATACATCATTTTTGCATTTTAAAAATAAATATTTGTGGCTGCTAATCTATTCAGAGAAGCTATATAATTTCTTGTTGATGTCGCTATACTGACCTCTGCAGGCTTTGGAAGTTTGCAACGTTGTTTACGGCAGTAACTCTGCCATGACCCACTATGCAGCGGAACAGCTTGCACCACAGACACACTTGTGGGCCAATGTGGCTATCCGAGGGCTTGCTTGCTTTTTAGAACTAAATATAAAACTGTAAAAGAATTTAAAATCACGACTTGAAAGTCAGTATTCATGATGTTCAGAAAATGTTACTTTAGGAAGAAGTGAATTAAGTGAAAAAATCAGTATTTAAGTGGGTTCTTTACAGATTTCGGGTTTTATAATGTGACCTGGTTGTTAAGAATTGTGTCCATTTTTAGTGCAAAATGTCATGACTATTAATGACTATGCAAAGCGTGTCTGCTAAAAAAAATAATTTTTCTGTATATTTAATCAAATTTCCTATAGTATGCTATTCTGCTCCTAGGTCTACAAAACTTGTGTGTGTTCAGTATGTTTTATAAGTATAAGGTTTCTCAACAAGGACAGACAAACTTCAGTATGCATATTGATACTTTAATGATGCAAACTCAGTTTCTGAGTTTTAGTATATTAAATTAAATTAGTTTCACAGAAAAAAATAAAAACATAATACATGTGTTAATATGGGTTATTTTCTGTTAAATACTTACTGCATTTCTGGAGTTAAGTGAGTTCCTTATATTTATTCATGTCCAAATATAATTTTTCAATTAGGGTCTGACACTTCTTTTATACATATATATCATTTTTGTAACTTATAGTCATGTTTGGCCGACATACAGAGCTATGCCCTATACCTTGTTTATGTTAGAAACAAAGACTCTCTGAACTGCAGCTCTGTTTATAACTATTTGTGGTTTAACAAATGACAAAATACAGAAGACTTAAAAATCTTGGTCTGGAAAAAATATCTCAGTCTGGTTTATGTTTTCATCTACTTTCCCCACATTTATTGATTTTGTTAACTGTTTCAGCCATTCACTGTACACTTCTCTGACCACATCGTATTTATGTTGTATGCAGGTAACTGACATCTGAAGAAAAACAAAACATACAGGATGAAGTCCTGGCTCCTCTGAAAGCTCCCATTGACTTTAGGAGAGCCAAGAATTTTCTTGTTGCGTTTTTGTCTCTCTTGCTTCATCCTCAGAATTAAATGCTCTTCTGGACAAATTCAAAGTTTATCTAATTAATCTTATTCTGTAATAGACTGGACGGTTATACTCCAAGACACAGAGATATATGGACATTCCTATTTCCACTATTTGTGGAAAAAATTGTGCATTTTGGGATGGATCACTCACACTGGATTAAATTTTCTGTAATCCAGTACTGATAACTGAGAGTTGCCAAAAGCTAGCTAAAATAGGGAATATTTGGTGGGTGAGGAAAATGCACATGGAAAGTTGCAAGATTATTCTTTAAATATTTGGCTTAACATTCACTCCCTCAGTTTTATTTTTCCAGTTATTTGCATCGTCAAAACACACGGTCTGAGATAACCGGAGATGTTGTCTGAGAAGAGCAAAATTTTGAGATTAGTGATTAGATAGAGAAAAAAATCTAGTTACCACCATGCCTGTGAGATACATTCAAAGACTGTAAAACTTTACACAGTACTCCAAGACATATCCAGAAGCATACCTAATGTTATCCAGCCACAAATGAGCATTCAACCTATGAGATCAAACAAGGGATAATCTGAAGTGAAAAATAAACAGGTGTCTATGGTGAAGAATTTAGGTCCTCAGAACCAGCTGTTTTTATTCTGGAGATTTGCTCCTTTTGCTCCACACTATTTGCTAATTTTAACATTGCCACATTGCCTTGCTCTGTCACATAGAAAACATTAATGGCATTTGAGACTAAATCACCATATCTTAATCATTAGGGACTAGCCAGTGAGAATGAACAAAGGTAGTCATCCTTCATCACCAGGAGGCTTGTCTAGCCTGGCAGTGTAGGAAAGGATAGCTGAAAGGAATATGTTCTCCCAAGAGGAAGCACTTGTTTATTGGATGCAGAGGTGATATAACAGCAATGATTAGAGATAGTAACTGCCAGTCCATTCCAATACTCAATCACACTGCAAGCTGAAGTACAGAGTAACTTGGAATAGCTTTATGGACGTACCCACATTGCCATATGGTGCTGGCCCTAGGACCCTGTGACCACGTAATACCTTTACTGACAATGACAATCAGGCCATTTGCCTGTCCCAGGCACATATTGCACATACAAGGAGTTAAATGCTGGAAGATCTTGTGTGAACATTACAATGGGGCATGTCAGAGGACTGCCCCCATGCATTGTTTCTGCTTTGGTTCCACTAGGAGGGAAACTGTTCTGGGTGTACCAACAATATCCCCACTACATAACAAACTTACACTTCACAACACACTAAATTAGTAACCTGAACACACCCTAACTACAAGTACTAGAAGAAGTTTAGCTACGGCAGCATAATTCACCATAAAAGTTATGATGTGGCTTTTATTTCAAGGACATCTCAGGAGTATGTTAAGATGTTCAGTATACAGCTGACAAATTAGTCTGGAATATAAGCTGTGGCCATGTCGAAGACCACTGAAACTCAGGATATGAGATTTTTTTTTTTCTTCCCCTGCCAGTGGAGTATAGACCACACAGTAAATTCTAGAGCTCTACAGAAACATAGCTCACATTTAAGTACAGCTCTTCATGTGCTGATCCCAGATTAAAGCACCAGGGCAACTGATCTGAGCAGTCATTGAAGCCTTCTCTTGCCCATCAGTCTTGATTACTTGGTATTCATGTCAGGCCTGTCCTGTAATGCAAATAATCATTCAGTATTACGCTTCTACACTTTCTTGTTTTCATGGAAATTTAGAACAGGATCACGGCCTGATTCTGTCAGTATAGGGACCACAGTTTCGTTTTTGTCCTAGAAGTTCCTAATTTGTGTTCATTTCTCTGTTGGATCTCTGTGAAAGCAGTTAAACAGGATGTCAGCTCCTTTTAATTTTGCTAAGTGCAGGTCTTGTTGCGTTTGGCTTAATTTTCCATCCGTCTGGTGACTCGTAAAACTGAAGCTTGACCATTCAAGAGTGTAGCAACATCCAGCATCCCAGCAGGCACCCCCAGGGCACCTTGTCAGATGGTATTAGCAGAGGAACCAAAGCACACAGCCCCTGCTGCACTGTCTGGACATGTACAACTGAAGCACCCTCAAATCACAGGCTGAGTGATCTGGCTACTCTATGTAAAAGTAGCTAGCTGTAAGCTCCCTTTGGAAGTCCATAGTATAGCTTTCCACACATGCCCTTACAACTAAACTGTACTACGGTAGATCTAAAAAGGCTGTAAAATAGTATCTTTGCCCATTTCCCCTATTAAACTCTATTTTCTGATGGGGGTATAAAACTGTCAGTGTTGTACCTTCATTGTATATACTTTTACACAAAGGAGCTTTAAGTTTCTTTATACTATTGAGGTAGCACAAAGCAGATGCAATAGGGACTGTGCTCTTCCCCTTTCTGAAGTATCTATGGTGCTATTTATGCAACAGACTATATCTGATACCTCATTACTGATATAAGCAGAAGCATCACCCAACAACTGCAAAGAGATTTTTTTGCATACCTCAGAGGCTGAACTTGATCCAGTACTTCTGAGACATTGGGCATAAACTATTTTCCACCGATGTTCTCTGATTTGCAAAGAAAAAAGAAAAAGAAAAAAAAAATTATAGGATGTATAGTGTGCAAATAGACTTTGCACTCTACTGCAACTAACAGTAATGGTATGCAGGCTACAATTTAAGAAGAACTATTAGCTTTCTGAGATGTTAAATTACTGCAGAGCATGCAATAATAATAATATGGGAAAAGACAGCACCCTAGTGGGTTGAAACAAAGAACACAGCACAGCCCTATCATACGCAGCCTCTGTAGTAACACTTCTTTTTCACATAAAAAAAAGTTCCTTCCTGGGGAGCATGGTTGTTATACACTGACACTGCATTCTTCTTGCACAATGGCCTTGATTTGGTGAAGTACCTTATTCACACACATGTCTCTGAGCAATTGAGCAGTCTCACCTGAGTGAATGCAGTTGTTCATGAGCTCAAAGTTAGGCCCATCCTATAGACTTCACCTGAATGTAGCCTCTACAATTTAGCCAGCTTTCACATTTTCTAGACACAAGACACAAAAAGCTGGAACTATTTCAATTCCATTTATCAATTTTGTCTTTTTTTTTTTTTTTTAATATCAATAAATAAATTAACTGATCATCTTGCTTATATATTGCATCTTTGAGGTAAAGTATCTAATGCAGGGTTGGTTTTTTGTTGTTGTTTTGTTTTTTTTTAGTGAGAATTTTTTTTTTTTTTTTTTTTTTTTTTTTTACTTTTTCAGTGTAATTTACAACCAAATTTCTGTCCATAATTAGACCAGGAAAAGAAAATCAGCACAGATTAAAAGCAAGTTCAAACTCAAATATTTTAAGCACAAAAGTAGAGGGAGAAAAATGGTGCAATGTGGAAATATACTTCCAAGGTAGTCTTAGCCATTGGTACATAAGGACTTGAAGTCTTGACCATGCTAAGCTTCTGTCTTTCACTTAAATACCACATTTAAGTGATATATACCACATTGAAGTGCTGCCATATTTTCTTGAATTCTCTGTCCTGTAATAACATCAAGAGAAGTGAATAGCCAGAAAATAAAATGTGTAATATAAACTAATAAACATCCTAGAAACTCCTCTTTCTTTTTTGCTCCTTAAGGATCATTTATGCGTTCCCTCCTCCCCCGCTCCCACTACTACCATCAAAAATAAAAAAATAAAAAAAATTACATAAAGTGGACTTACTGTACAGATGAGGAGTGAGAACCTCAGATATTCTTATCTGAGGTAAAAATCTTTGGGTGCAAAGTTACAGAGTCAGATATTTTCTGTTGGTTTCTGAATTAAATGAAATTTGAAGGCCCACATACTTAGAGGGAAAAAAAATATCCATTCGTTTTTATGCTTTTGCACTCACAGAGGGCACCAAAGCTCCTGCTGTGGTATCAATACTAACAAATTAAGTGGAACAAGTTACATCTTTCTAATGGACGCGTATTTAGCAAAACAATCAGTTAACAATTGTCATCTTCTTTGCACAGAAATGCGTGAGGTCCAGTTTCATATTGCAGTATGTAGACAACAGCAGTCTGGCTTTCTGTATTATGGCAGTGGTTGTACCCATTTCTGTTCCCTTCCCTAAAGGGAACTGTTAAAGCAGTTTCTTAACTGTAAGTGAATACACAACTGATGTTGATAAGAGATTGGTGCTCTTGTTTTCATTAAAACAACTCTGCTAGTCCAGTCCTACTAGTTGGAAGAAACTTCTGGACTCACTGCTGATTCTTCTAGTAGATTTACATTTTACCAGTTAGGAAATGCTATTGCAACCTTCACAGACAACTATAACTAGCCAGCCTCCCATCCCAAAGTTTGGGTAAAATTCTACAGATACATTAATTGTATCATATCTTATGTAGGTCAGTATTGAATTTGTATTAGTTACTGAAAGCCCTCTTCAGTGGTATGAAACTATCTGATATTTTTGGCTAGTCATGTACTTTTGTTAATCTTATTTTTTCAGCCAACTGTATAGTCCACTTATTTTTGTCTACTTATTTTACTTCAGAACCAATATAAATGTAGCCAAGGTTAACCTTTACCATGGGAAAAGGAAGTTGCATAAATAAGAATACTTGGAAAATCTGGGACTTGTAGTTTTGTATGAGATTGGTGCATAATATGGGTGACACAATTTGCAATACATCCTACAGAGAAATAGCAAACTTCTGTGATTTAACAAGAGTTGTGCAAATATACATCCCTCAACACCATTTATGAATTAATCAAGTGCACAAGCACCTCTTATGAGGACTTCACATCAAGTAAGGAACTTGCTTAGGGACAGAATACTAAAAGACCCCTACAAAAGTCATTAAAAGAAACTACATCTTCCAATATTTAATTTAAATATATAATAGAAAAAAGAAACAAGCTGCATCAATTTATCATTGGACTTGAATTAGAGATAATATAATGTGGGAATTACAAAAGTTTAAAAAATGTTGAATAAATGCATATTTTATATTGAGACAGCACCATTCCACTAAGACATTTCAAAAAGCAATTTTGACACTGATGCAAATATTGTTTTGCCAGGCACTTATTTTGGGTACAAAAGGCTTCATTTTGTTGTCATTACTGACACATACTTTTTTTCAGGAAGCACAGTATACTCCAATAAAATTGAGGGAATAGTTAAGTAGGACAGGTCCACTGTGACTCAGCTGCCTGCACATCCAGTTCTTATGCAAAGGGGCTGCAAGTTTAGCTTAACCTTTAAAACAGGAGCAAAATTAGGTAAAGTTGTGTAAAGTCACTATATTTTTACCTGGCTATTATGGAAGTACTTTTAAATGTTACCAGGCCGTTCAGATAATATAAAAATTTCAATACTGCCTTCGACTCGAGTCAAGGGTACACTTAAAGAGTTATTAGCACCCAGCAAAGTGTGTTAAGTCTGACATTCATGATGTCTCAGTTATTAAATAGATACTAGTACACGTTCTGATTTTCTTATAAAACTTAATAATGATAATGACCTTTCCATTTAGAATCAGGCTTTCAATGCTGAAAACACCAGCAGATTTATAGAATTTAATGCTAGACGCAAATTACAGATCATTGTCAGTTTTTCACATATGCAGAACTTGAAATGTATTTTTCACTTTTCGTCTTGAACATTCACGTGTCATAATGACCATCAAATGTATATATTTCTATGCATAGCTAACATAATTGATGTTACACTCAATTTATCATTTGATTTAGTGCTCCTTTGCACCAGTGCATTATTCCACTAGGATGCTCTGCATACCATAGTGTCTTTTACTGTTAAAAAAGACAAAAAAAAAAAATAATAAAATAAATAAAAAAGGTATTGTGGAATCTGCTGCTGTTACTAAACAAAGGAGATGTTTTGTATGGCAAAATATCATCCTCAGAGTAATATATAAATAATTTTGGGCAAAGAGTGAAACCAAGCAATGAGGCTGTTTTTTTTTTTTTTTT
Organism: Aythya ferina; assembly: GCF_964211825.1. Taxonomy (NCBI): domain Eukaryota; kingdom Metazoa; phylum Chordata; class Aves; order Anseriformes; family Anatidae; genus Aythya; species Aythya ferina. The sequence continues at coordinate 180,185,168 of NC_140296.1, forward strand.
TTTTTTTTTTTTTGGTGGTGGTGGTGGTGGTTTTTTTTGTTTTGCTTTTGTTTTTGGTTTGGTTTGGTTTTTGTTTGTTTTTGCCACTCACTAATATAACACTACTGCAGGAATTTTTCTTTTTAGATACACTGAATGGTGATAAAATAGATTAGTAAAGGAAAAGCCAGACATTGCTAAATACTAAAAATAATTTGGCCTGGAACATTAAGCTTAGTTAAAATTACTGCATTTCAAGGACCAGGTTTTCTTCTACTAAAAAAAATTGATACATTTCCACTGGCTTCAATACTGCTATGCCAGTTTACATGAGCCCAGGATCAAGCCCATTTCAATAATGAATGAGAATAACTCCAGTGGGGATTACAGCAGTTGAGAATTTGACCCCTGACTCTCTGCTACACGGAGAAAAAAAAGAAACAGCTTTAGAATACTTAATATATTTTCTTATGCACAAAAAAGGGGTTATTTCTAAAACAAACAAGCCAGACTCTATGCTACAACAGAGATTATTATAAAAAACTATGAATATGATGAAAGGGAACCATATCTCTCTTTTTTTTTTTCCTTTAATTTTCTTTTTCCCAATAAGTCCTTTTCCCCAGACCTCTGTGCTATGCTCCATATACATTAATAACCCCTGTGTTTCTGATTATCCAGTGCTTCCGTGTCTGATTTTGTCTCAATTACCTGAGGGGGGCAAGTTATATGAGACAATATTTATGAATACTGGTACTGTAATTTTTGAGACCTCAATTTTATTTACACGCAGAATAAGAATTCTTGCAAAATATTCATCTCTGATGAATTCAGAAGTCTTTATTTACACTAGCGTTTTTAGGGCAGAGTGTTTAACTTTAAAGGTGGAAGTTTTCCATCTATCTTCAAGTGGGATCTGAACTAATCTGAACTTGTCCCAGCAGGAAATGGAAGGGCAGAATTTATCTGACTTATATTAGACTTCTACCTAAGGATGACATTAATTGCACCCCAGTAGTGCCAGTTTCTCTCCACTGACTATAAAGGCAGCCAAAGAGGACTTGCACAGATGTAGATGTCAACATTTGTCAAATTCCAACCTAACTTCTTCTCTCTTGGGGAGAACGAAAATTCCCTCATCTCCTCCAGGCTGACCCTATCTTAAAGGACCTAATCCTACAGGATACTCTGCTAAACTCTTTTTAACAGCATTTATTCTCAACTGCTTTAGGATCAAGAGTCACAGATGAAAGATGTTTGCTACAGATTGCCCAAGATTTCTGAGGAAGGAGTAAAGAGATAAAAGGTAAGGATAAAAATTGTTGTCTCAGGCACTGGATAATATCATGCCAGATATTTCCTCTCATGGAGAAGACAGAGCTTGTCATTTGGTTCCCACAGGGAGCTCACAAAGCAAATTTCACTTGTTCTGCCTGCAAACTTTCTGAACAATGAGTACCTACTACAGGAATTAAAGCTTATACCTCATTCATATAATGTAATGTTAACACAAGAAGAAAGGAAGGTTCCAGGAAAGTGATTCTGAAAGATCTGAGCTTTTTCTTCCCAGACACAGGACCTCAAATGACTATTAAATCACCTAAAACCTGGCAGTGAAATGAATGGCATTCTTCCCCTTTTTGAAAAACATGTGGGTGTGCTATGTTTAGCTACCATCACCTGATCCAGAAAATTTAAGTCTATGTATGATTCTAGTCTCAAAGAAATCAGCTCAGCTAAAAGCTTGCAAAATTGCATTTCTTTAGCATGTTTATATAAGTGCATAAAAATAACAGAGTTAAAGACTTTTTTGGGGGGGAGGGGGAAAGAAACAACATACTAACAGTGAATGTAAGAAGAGAAGCACAGTTAATACTTTGATTTAAAGTAACTGGAGAGTCTAAAAATACTGAATATGTTATCTCTGAGGAGCCAATTTTTCTTTGGCATTACAAAGAAACATATGAGTTCTCTTTTTACAGACACTGGAAACTGCTAAGCATTAACAGGCAGGAGTGGTTTACACAGTGATTGATATTAGCCAATTTTACAAAAATATGACGGTATTACTTGTGCTGTACTCCATCTAATTATTTTTATTATATTACCATGTCTGTGTTGAAACACAGCCCCAAAATTCCAGATCTGGATTAACTGTCCCATGAAATTTATAAGGGAAACAATTTATAGTGGGGTTTTGGGTAGTTAAAACCAGAAATGTATTTCAAACAAAACCCCAGTTTTGAACACTGCTGGACAGGTGGGAAATGTGATTGTGGATGCCAGCTCATGGCCAGGATTTTTAATACATCAGGATAACTATGTAAAAGAACACTTAAGTGACTTTAGTACTGAGTTTTTATGAAACATTTTTATTTTGAAAATATTTCACTTAAATACTAACAACCTCTGAGAAACTAATATATTTACTGGTTATAATTATACTGTACTAATTATACAATGGTTTTGTATAATTAATGCAGAGTCAGTCCTTATTCTAAAGAAAGAAGCCAGCCTAAACTTGGAAATTCAAAGTTAAAGATGACATTCTGCATTCAATTCATCCTCTGGTGCCTTGTTATTGAGGAACATGTAATGCTAACATCACACGCAGATCTGAGGCTCCACCATTACCTAAGCACAACAGGGTAAGCTAACGACAGTGTGTCAGCCTTTTGTTGGCCTGTGTCACAACCTTAACGTTACTTTGTAAGAAGAACTGCTGTCAGGGCATTTCAAGTTGTGTTTGAAATAGTGCCAAGAATGAGGAGGCCCCACTGTCCAATTGCCTACCCAGTATTAACAAACTAGATAGGGGAAAAAAAAAAAATAAGAAGAAATTGCTCAGTTTGCATCTCAGTGCATGAAAAATCCTAAAGTGTTACAGGGACAATTGATTATCCAGAGGGCACCACACCATTTCTGACTGAAAAAGGCCCTTTCTGGCATCCTACTGGTTGTCTATATGAACATTTCTTTTTTACTTTCCTTTCAACAAGTGAGAAATGAAGAAGGGGTAGAAAATGAGGTTATGGGGAGGAAAAAAAAAAAAAAAAAAAAAAAAAAAAAAAAAAAACCACAGGAGGAATTGCAGTATTTTGTAAGACTTTTATGGTTTTTAGCCTAACACAAGGCTGAAATGTACAAGGAAAACCATTTTGTCTCCTTGGCAATACTTACCATGTAAATTACAGCAAGTATTTCTTCATTTAATCTTCAAGGATCTTGATGCAATGGACGAACCTCCCCAATGTAAAAGCATATTCTCTGTATGAGAGCAAAATGGCCTTAAATGTAGATTTTATTTTATTCTTTACAGAAGTATTAATTGTCTACTAGAAGTTCAGCTACCTCTATTGTGATATTGTGATATGTGAATCCTTGTCTCGGTGAACTGGTAGCACTTGCAGAGACATGAATGTTGAAATCGTTCGTTCTCATGATGGGACTATTCACATGTTCACATAGCTTACTTAAGAGGAAAGTTGGTCTGAATCTTTAAATATACTACTATTTATGCAGATGAAATAGACCTTAGTATAGGACGAGCCGCTAATGCCAATTATTTCTAAACTGTAAAAAGGTTGAAGCATCCTGCACAGGACAGACAATTTAAAGATGGGCATGAGTTTCATTGCTTTGCTGAGCATATATCAGCATATATTTGTAGCATATATGTAAATAAAGAAAAAATAGAAATCTAACAGCCAGTCAAACAATGTGCATTATTCTTTAAAACGTATGTATACAGCAAGTAATGCATATATTTACATATATATGTATATATATCTTCTGCCCTCAGTCTCTTTTCAGAAGCATTCAAGCTGTGACTTGGCCAAACCAGGCAGTCTCCTGTAATGTAGGCTACGGAGCTGTGGAAGAAGAATCTGGGCTAGTGGGGAATTAAAGCAGTCCTTCTCACTTTAGAAACATGGGGAACTGTTCCCACCATTATTTTAACATTTTCTTAACAGTAACTGTGAATATAACCTAAAAGTTAAAGATACATCTTTTAGTATATAGAAAACTTGGTGTCTATGAAGAACTCTGTTAATTTAATGTTGGGAACAGTTACATGTATTTCTAAAGTAAAATCAATTTAAAATGCAAACAACATTTACCCTATGTATTTGCAATTGACAGGTTGCTTGTTATGACTGCTAGAATGAATGGCTGGTAGTGACTCTTTCTGGATATTAACTTTTGGCTCTAACTTATTCTGTATCACTACATCAAGCCAATGTCAAGTGTGTTGTATATTCCCTAGTGCCTAGGTGAGTAAACTGTCAAGAAGATGATCTTTATATGGATATGATATATAAACATAAATTTAGACAAAGATGCACGTGGAGAAGAAGGGAAACGTAGATGCCTCTGGAGGAGACAGCACCATGTCTCATTTTTAGTGGTTTCCCAGGACAAGATGATGTGCAATTCAAAACAAGTGTCACAAATCATAGAATTCAACTGCTAAATAACCCTTTTACCCTCAAAAGTGCATAAAACAGATTGTCCCTATTGGTTAGAATAAAAGATTGATTGTCATGTGTGATTAACCTGGACATTTGAAAAAGTTTCATATGATAATTCTGCAGTTTAGTTTGACAAGAGTAAAGATTAGGCCATTCTAAAATCATCACAAAGCATATTTAGTTTTCAGGACCCAAGTATGGCAGTGAGTTGCAAGTCAGTTTAATTCTGTGCTACAGAACAAAGGGCAATTTCTGCTGAACACTTCTCAATGGATATGTAGATGAGAGATGAGATGTAACGTTACTGAAATATTCAAAAGCTGATACCCATACCAAGAGAAAATCTGTAATGTAAAACATATCACTGCCTTATTTTACTTTTTTTTTTTTTTTTTAATTTCTTGCTCTGGGGTCTTTCCCTCAATAAATTGCCTCCTTGACTGCCTGCTTGTGGAAAATCCTTAGGTCTGCTTGGCTTCCCAGCTGCATAGGCTATTCCCAGTCTCTTAGCCATAAATAAAAAGAGTTGCCTGTAGCTCAACCTACCCTGATTGGCACATATGGCAATTGATTAACTACAAGTGACATCAGGGGACTGCCATTGAATACAGCCTTTTTTTCTAGTTCCTAATGAAACTACGGACTCTCCCCTTCAGGGCAGAATCATCCATTAGGCCCATGTGGTCTGAGCTGAAGGCTCTGTAGGTTCCCAAACAGCAAAGCAATAACCTTAAGGTTCTTATATAGCAATGGCAGAGACTTCTCTGTGAGAGGAATGATTTAAAGAAATGACCTGCTTTGTCTTACTTAGAAGAGCAATTTGGAAGTGGTTGTGTTGGCAGCTGTCTACTTTCCTTCTGACACTTCTGATCCTCCCCTCAAATTTCTCAGTGAATGATTGTTCTGCCCACCAGAAGAGACACTGCAGTAAGAACACTTTCCACTGCATCTGTAGTAACTTCTCTCAGAATAACTTCATAAAATGCTTTATGAAATATACTGAATTTAGCATTAGAGTATGCTAACTTGCTCCATTAGTAAAGAAGTAGGGGTAAAGAGAAGTTCAGTGAGTGGCTGTGCAGACTGAAAACCTGAACATGGTTTGATAATTGCAAGCCACTGAGTTAAAGTACTTTAAAAGTGACTGCTGGAAATTTTCACTAATCAACTGAGATGTCATTGTCATTTCTGTGAGCGCTCCTAGTCTCCTGCAAAGTGGATAAAATAGATTATGTTAAATCTGGGGGTCAGTGCTAAACACAGTCAGCAGATACATAGAATAACTTAATGGTCTGGAGGAAAGTTAAGTTCAAGAGGCTTCATGCACCAGTTCATCAGCTGAGGATTTCCATTGTTCTGCATCCTGTGAATGGCAACCATCTTCTTCACAAACAACTCAGTGAGCTTTTTAAAAACATTCAGGAAGCCACACACACACATATATATATATGTATATATATTGGTCTATTCTCCCATGTGCTTGGTGACAGGATGAGGGGGAACGGGCTAAAGTTGTGCCAGGGAAGTTTTAGGCTGGATATTAGGAAGAACTTCTTTACTGAAAGGGTTGTTAGGCATTGGAATGGGCTGCCCAGGGAAGTGGTTCAGTCACCATCCCTGGAGGTCTTTAAAAGATGTTTTGATGTTGAATTTAGTGATATGGTTTAGTGGAGGACTGGTTAGTCAGAGGTTGGACTAGGTGATCTTGGAGGTCTCTTCCAACCTAGACAATTCTGTGATTCTGTGATTCTGTGATATTCCCATGTAAGGTAAAGCTGTCCAGTAATAATGTCAATTGAAGTTAATTTTATTTGGGGGATTTATTTTATTTTATTTTATTTTATTTTATTTTATTTTATTTTATTTTATTTTATTTTATTTTATTTTATTTTGTTTTGTTTTGTTTTGTTTTGTTTTGTTTTTTTTTTTTTTTTTTTTGGAGGGAAGGCACAGAAAATGAGTTGTGTCCATGAAACATCTCAGCCCTGTCTAGCAACAAGTGTGATAAAATCTCTGTTTATCAATTTTGGCTCTTTAATAGGTTTCCTGCCATGGGCTGTTGAAATGAAGTCTGTTTTGTTCTTTTTTCCTTCCTGCTTCCTGGGTGACCTCTGTATTGAGACCATGCTTTTCAATTCTGAGAAACTTGATAGATAAAATTGCCAGAGGTTGCTGAAATGGGAGGTTTTTCATTCAGCTTCTCTACAAGTACTGATGGCAGAATGGATTTGGCTCCTGCATCTCTGCATATGTTTCTGTAAGGAGAAAACAGATAAGATAAGACGATTGCCACCATCTCTGTTGTCTGAGGCCTGTAGAATTGTGATTGTGTTCTTATTGTGGGACAGTAGAGACAAATGATCAAAGTGACCTGCTTGAGAACAGGTGAAAACATCTGATATGTCATAATACTTCACTCTAAAAATGCAGGGCAATGTTCTTTGAGTTCTTGAGGGTCTCCAATGTTGTGCCAAACAGCTATAACAGAGAACAGGAGAATTAAGACATCCTGGACTTACCGACCCCTGCTTTCTATAAACTACATTTTCTACCAAAAAAAAAAAAAAAATGTTATATGAGTACCGGAAGGGCATTTGTATTAGTTAACAGATAACCGTAAATGAAGTGAAGGCACTTATCCTTCTTAATATTTTTTTCTAGGTTTACTATTGTTCTTGTCAACATAACAGCTTTTTCAATTCACTCATTACCTTATTACCTTTTTTTTTTCTTTCTTTTTTTCCCTCATTTGAAGAAAACCTAAATGAAATTCATCTTAACTCTGGCTGTGTAAAACCTAGGCATGTAGTCTAAGCCATTCAACAGTGACATAAATATCTTGTGTGCTTAGATTCTTAGTCAGACATTTAACTTTCAGTCTGATTTCAGTCACTTATGCATAATCAAGGGCTTCTGTCATCATTAAATGTATCTTTTCCTTGACACTCCTATTCTTGAATGCCAGAGGTCAAGACCCATGAAACCACCAGCCCTGTCCCTCTGCACACATCCACCTGCACAAATTGGATCAAGTCTTTACCCTCTAATAGTCCAAGTTCATCGTCAAATTCAAGCTAAGCATGAAAAAAAAGCTAAGACTGTACTTCAAAATCCTGATTCTTAATGTTGTTCTCCTGATGGACCAGTTGGAGGATGATGCAGGAAGTCTAACTTCAGGAAAGATGGTCCTGCACTTTGCAGTTCTTGCCTCAGATTCCTCACTGACAGGAGTGGGGAACACACTCCCAGAGAACCTGTATCACTGTTTTTTCCTAGTTAGGCAGTCCCTCGACAGATGCTGGTTGGATAACTCAGTGCTTGTTTGAATTACATCTTCAGAACACATTCAGGCACAGTCCAGTTTGGCGTGATGTTAAGATAAAGATGTCTTCAGTGACTGGGTGGGATAAGTGGCTTATACAGACAGCATTGGAAGACATTTCATGGGAGAGAGCAGCTTTGCTAGAGATCACAGAATCACAGAATTGTCTAGGTTGGAAGAGACCTCCAAGATCACCTCGTCCAACCTCTGACCTAACACTAACCAGTCCTCCACTAAACCATATCACTAAGCTCTACAACTAAACGTCTTTTAAAGACCTCCAGGGATGGTGACTCAACCACATCCCTGGGCAGCCCATTCCAATGCCTAACAACCCTTTCAGTAAAGAAGATCTTCCTAATATCCAGCCTAAAACTTCCCTTGGCGCAACTTTAGCCCATTGCCCTTCGTCCTGTCACCAGGCACGTGGGAGAATAGACCAATCTCCAGCTCGCTACAGCCCCTTTAAGGTACCTCTAGAGAGCAATCAGGTCGCCCCAGAGCTTCCTTTTCACCAGGCTGAACAATACCAGCTCCCTCAGCCACTCCTCGTAAGGCTTGTTCTCCAGACCCCTCACCAGCTTCGTTGCCCTTCTCTGGACTCACTCGAGCACCTCCATGTCCTTCTTGTAGCGAGGGGCCCAAAACTGAACACAGTACTCGAGGTGTGGCCTTACCAGAGCCAAGTACAGGGAGACGATCACTTCCCTAGACCTGCTGGCCACACTGTTTCTTAGGCAAGCCTGGACTCTGTTGGCCTTCTTGGCCACCTGAGCACACTGCTGGCTCATATTCAGCTGACTATTAACCAATACTCCCAGGTCCTTCTCTGCCAGGCAGCTTTCCAACCACACATCTGCCAGCCTGCTTGAGGTTGTTGTGCCCCAGGTGCAGGACCTGCCACTTGGTTTGTTGAACTTCATACAGTTGACCTCAGCCTTTCCAGATCTTCCTGCAGAGCCTTCCTACCCTCGAGCAGATCGATACATGCACCTAACTTGGTGTCATCTGCTAGCTTACTGAGGGTGCACTCAATCCCCTCATCCAGATCATCAGTAAAGATATTAAAGAGGGCTGGCCCCAGTACTGAGCCCTGGGGAATGCCACTAGTGACCGGCCTCCACCACAACTCTTTGGGCCCAGCTATCCAGCCAGTTTTTAACCTAACAATGCGTACGCCAGTCCAAGCCAAGAGCAGCCAGTTTCTCACAGAGAATGCTGTGGGAAACGGTGTCAAAAGCCTTACTGAAGTCAAAGTAGACCACATCCACAGACTTTTCCTCATCCACCCAGTGTGTCACTTTATCATAGAAGGAGATCAGGTTCGTCAAGCAGGACCTGCCTTTCATAAACCCAAGCTGATCACCTGGTTGCCCTGCAAGTGCCACATGATGACACTGGATAATCTGCTTCATGAGCTTCCCTGTCACTGAGGTCAAACTAACAGGCCTATAGTTCCCCAGGTCTACCCTCCAGCCCTTCTGGTAGATGGGCGTCACATTTGCTAGCCGCCAGTCAACTGGGACCTCCCCTGAGAGCCAGGACTGCCGATAAATGATAGAAAGTGGTTTGGCCATCTCCTCCACCTGTTCTCTCAGTACCCTCGGGTGGATCCCATCCGGCCCCATCGACTTGCGTACATCTAAGTGCTGTAGCAGGTCACCAACCATTTTATTGTGGATTGTGAGGGCCACATCCTGCTCCCCATCCTCTTCCACCAGCTCAGGGCAATGGGTATCTAGAGAACAACTGCTCTTGCCGCTGAAGACTGAGGCAAAGAAGGCATTAAGCACCTCAGCCTTTTCCTCATCTTTTGTAACTAAGATCCGCACCCCCCCCCCCCCAATCCAGTAAAGGCTGGAGATTCTCCTTAGCCCTCCGTTTAGCACTGATGTATTTGTAAAAACATTTTTTGTTATTTTTAACGGCAGTAGCCATTTTGAGCTCCAGATGAGCTTTGTCCTTTCTAATTTTGTCCCTGCACAGCCTTGCAACATCCTTATAGTCCTCGCGAGTGGCCTACCCTCTACTCCAAAGATTATAAACCCTCTTTTTTCTCCTAAGCTCAAGCCACAACACTCTGTTCAGCCTGGCCGGTCTTCTTCTTCTCATGTTTGTTCACATGGGGACATACAGCTCCTGCACCATTAAGATTTCCTTCTTGAAGAGCACCCAGCCTTCCTGGACTCCTCTGCCCTTCAGAACCACCTCCCAAGGGACTCAACCAACCAGTGTCCTGAACAGCTCAAAGTCGGCCCTCCGGAAGTCCAAGACTGTGGTTTTATTGATCCCCCTCCTGACTTCACCAAGAATAGAGAACTCTACCTTTTTGTGGTCTCTCTGCCCAAGATTGGAAAGCTGGGGAACAAGACCTTTTTTTTTTTTTTTTCAGCTTTTATTTATTTATTTTTTTTATCCATGCTTTCTTAAACTAGACATATAAATGTTGAAGGAAACAAAGTGTGATAGTTTCAGTAAACTTCAATTGAGTCAAGATTTTCAAGTAAATGTGTATACCAAAAGCCAGACTTAGAGGCACTATCATTAGTTTGGATACTTTTATTTTACTCCTAACAAGGACACCAATCTCTTTCAAGAATCCTAATTGTTCCTACTCAGAAGCCATTAAAAATTATATATTGTATTATACTGAGAGTTCATTTAATTTAAATGTTAGAATTTTGTAAACATTGGTATTATATTATGTTCCATTCATTCATTTGATTCTCTGGTACATTAGATGGGGAATATATACATGCATTGCATTTTGGAGATTTTATTTTAAGGGTTGCTTTAATGAATTCTTAATTACATTATTCAAACGATCCATTATTCAGCATTCATCTCACTTCTAAATGGAAGTCTTCACCTGACATGTGAATGAAATGAGTCTAAATGCTTTCTATGCCACCTAGGGATTCGTAATAGACTTCTTGCTGAATGGCAGCGGCGGGTTTTCTTTCTGTTTTAAATTTTTGTGGATTGTTTGTAGAGAAGGACAGGTACAAAACACTCTGCTGTCCTAAGTGTCAGGGAGCCCACTAGGTGCACTCAGTCTCACCTGATATGATACAGCCACAGTGCTTGAAACAGGTGAATGAGAGAAACATTAAAGAGAAAAACATTCATAATATTTCAAAAGTTTTCAAATATATTGTAGTTACCAATTTTCTTATGGGTGGAAAAAGCTTATAGCCCCTTGTTAAAGATTTTCCTTTTTTTTTATGGTTCACCATGAAAAAAGTAGTGAACATTATAAAAAGATTTGAGATCTGTTTTTCAAAAAGGATAACGATACTTTTTCCCATTCCCCATTAATTTCAGTAGAACTAATATCTGGCATTAAATTTGGAAAAGAGATTAAGAGCTCAGAATACTACACTTCATTCTAGCAACCATAACTAGTCAGTAACTTGAAATGAGTATGTGCGTGGCTGACCAGGATTGTACTGTCATTACACACAGGGAAAACAATTCTGCCATGTCAAATTCTGTCCCAGTCAACAGCTGGATTGGACATGAAGACTGCTTGCTCCAAACTAAGTCTATATAACAAAGCATTGCTGATCTTCTAAGAGGACTGAGGTACTTTAAGTGAATGAAGCTATAGTTATATTTAAAAAGATGAGCACACCTTCCTTTAAGAACATGGTTATTGGTTTCAGTGGAGTTTTGCCTACATAAGGACTACAGGATTTTCATTATAGAAATTACATTAAAAAAATCCTACTGCAGTTATGGAAGAAAATTTAAAACATGCCATTAATACCAAGAAACCTGCATATTTTATGCCTGTAATATATTATTTGCCTACCTATTCATTATAAATATAAAAATATTTATTATGGGAAAGAACAGCATTTAGAACACTGAAGTATCACCGACTAGTTACCAATGTATAATCTCAGTTCCTTGTGAAAAGACTGAAATATCCATCTCCCATAGATTAAGATTGTCCTTTTAATTTGCATTAACAATATGACAAACTTTCTCATTTCACATTGACATGCTATAGATCAATTTTTATATAAATTCTCTTCGTAACTATCTATGTTTTATAGAAACATTTTTTCAAAAGAATGCATAATAAAAGACTTTTGAGTGCTTTTACAGTCCTTAGATGATTTTTTTGAAATACGTTTCTTAAACTACATTTTGCTGCTTTTCAAACATATAGATAGAGCTTTGCTAGTATCAAGGCATTGGTGGATATATCATGACCTTTCCCCCTACCTGATTATGAAGACGACTGTGAAATTTAATATGCTGCTTTAATTCCAGACCATTATTTAGGGCTCAGTACTGGAAGGTGCTGAGCATGTCTCATGAAGTGCCCAGCATTACCAATTCAGACTGGATGTCTTGCTTAGCACTGTGCAGGACTGTGTTAATAATACAAAACCCATGGCACTTGTGTGATGCAGTCAGGCACTGGTTAACAAAGCAGCCACAGTATCAAGCAGGCTCAACCACCTACTGATAAAAAAGAAACATTTTAGAATGCCTAAGAAATCTTAGATGAAAAAACACATTATCCACTCTTCTGATGGGCAAAATGTATGAGTGCTGCTCACAGGGACTCCCATTCACCCAGTCTAAATATCCCCTCTCTAGGAGTGATTGAAGTGCACCCTTGAGTAGTCATACCACATTGTGCATCCTATGCAGAAGAGATCCTTCAGCACAGACCAACAACTGACCCAGCCTTTGTAGCTGATTTCTCAATACATAAAGTGCTGTTTTTGTCCTGGTTAAACTGAAAAATACATAAATAACCATGTGAAAAATAATAAAGAAATGAAACAAATGCATCCAGTAGCACTTATGATGTGTTAAGGTATGTGTATTAAGTCACCGCTTCCAGATTAGTCCACCCAATCAATTTTATTTCTGTTTTTTTTTTGTTGTTCTCTGCCCCTACCTCATTTACCCAACTAGCAATTTAGTTCTGTATGTTTATTTTTGTGCTCATCATTAAGGAAAATAAATCTCAAATTCCCTTTAAAGATTCTGGAAGGAGACATATCTAATTATCAAAATATTTCAAACATAAGGAATTTCTGCATTGTAAAATGCATCCCCCAAAAGGCAGGCCCCAAGTAACATACTGTAAGCTTCAATGCATAACAGGTAACACTGGAAAATGGAAAGGTGTCAGTCGTGCAGAGCATCAGATCAAGCAAAAATCTCCATAATCTCACTGACCTGTATCCTCTGCCAGTTCAATGGAAATCATCCAGGGCTACTCTCTACCCATTGTAGTTAGGCTTCAGAACAGTTTCTGAGAGTCTTTATTGTATTTATTTCAGCAATGCTTTGGTAAACTATGGAAAACTTGAGAGCAATGAAAGATTAAGGGAAAATACTAATAATAATAATAAAAAAATCCATAATATATTTTTAATATTTCCATTTTTAAAAGCATAGTTTCCATTTTTCGGAAGTGTTTTTCCACTTATAATGTACATTAGAATATATTAAGATAATTGCTTATGTTGATAAGGAAGCAGGATGCAGTTTTTTTCTAAAACAGTCCAAGAGGAAATGTTTCCTGTATTTCAGTCATTTCTAAAAGTCATTGTAGCAGATTTGACTCGTTTCCCACCCCTTCAACTTTCCATTTGAGATATTAAGTCAATTTGTATTATATCTTGCTGGTCAGATAGAAGATATGGGTGGTCCTTCTATCAATCAAAATTGTAATTACCTTTCCCGATTGTCTCTGATATTTTATTCAAAAAGTATTATGACTCCTAGGCATTACATTAATATAATGATGGTTATTTTTATTGTTAATAATAATATTAATGGAATTTTTGATACATTATATGCAATTTTTGATACACTATATGGCCTTTTCTTCACTTCTTCATTCCCTCTTGTCTTTTTTGGAGTGTGTTTGTTTTGTTTTGTTTTGTTTTGAACTATTTTAGGGGCAGTTCCATAGGCTAATGTTAATGCTAATTCTAATATAGGCTATGTAAAACTCACAATAAATTGTCAGCCATTCTTTGAGAATTCACAGCACATGTATTACCCTGACTTCTTTGCAGAAGATTTGAGGTACAATCATGTAATGCAGAACTAATTCTTTATTAACCGGGCTCTCTGACTGAACTAATAATGGTAAACGTGAGCAAAAAGAACTTAAGAAGAGCCACTTGATATGATAAAGGATAGTTCTTTTACTATTATGATGTATAATTTCCTGTCTTCCCCTGTAAAAAGACAAAATTTATAGCCATTTCCTGCATGTACCTTTTTCATTTTAGTTTGACAATCCTCAGCTTTTTTACTTCAGCGGTACCTTTGTCACTGGAACTGAGCATTTGAAACTTCTTTCTAATTTGATAAAATATACATATGGCATTAGCATGCTAGAGGTAAAGGGTACTAACATCAAAGTCTGCACAGCTCACATTAGAATGATCTTAAATGGGCATTATATATTTATTTAGTGGGGAAAGAAGGAAGTCAGAAGCAGTTTAAAGGATCTTAATTTTACTAAATGTTTCGGTGAAGAATTTTAATTAATCTTCTTACTAATATCTTCACTTTGGTAAAGCAGTTTAAAAACAGCTATCGCTTATTTAGCAATTTGGATGCAGTTTCAAAACAGGTGTATTGTTGCACTGCAACCCTTCAAGAGTTAAATGATGTACATACATACGATATCTTTAAACTTTCAACTTAGAATTATTGATGGATGTAAAGCCACTCACTCAAAATCATCTAACCTTCTTAACTGGTTAAAAGAGTATAATCCTCTCAGTTATTAGGAGACCTTTGAAGTGAAACAGTGAAATTCAGTCCTTCTGCCTGTTTTGAAAATTCTCATTGACTGTAGACTAAATCACAGGGAAGTTTCGGCTGCAGCACTTTGTCTGCAGAGTGAGCTGTGGATTACTTAGTTGAACTTTGCTCCAGTCAGGACTTTGTAGTGCTTATAAATCTTGAATCCATCTAAGTTCACCTTAAATTAGCCTTGCAAAAACAATCTCCAAACTTCAGCTGTCTGCTTGGTGGCTTCTGGCTAGGTGCCATGCAGAAGCTGAGACACTGATTAATTGTCTTCATTTCTTAAAAATTCCTCACATTTTATTAAAAATAAAATATCATGGAATATACACTTTTGCTTTTCACTTCATAAAACAACGGTGTTGGTTGGTTCTGTGCAGACCATTGGCAGCTACACTGCGTATTAGAAATTAAATGGAAGAGAAACTTGAAAGCTTTACAAGTCCTGAAAGCTTTATTGCACAATAATGCCACTGCTGCATGAACAGCCTGGGACAGTGCCAAACAAGCATGCCAAGATACAACAGATTTTTCAATTTTCCAGCAAATAGAAACAAATTCTGGTTTCAGAAGGTGTACTCAACAAACACTTCTCAATGTGTTTCTGATTTGTGGTAAGAATGTTTTTACTGCTGGTGCCCTGTACTTTTGAGACATTTATTTCCTAAAAGAAAGATTCCTTTCTATAAACCTCAACTGTCTGTTTTTCAAAGCAATTTAAAATCAAACACACAAATAAAATTTTTAACATATGGAAACTTTCATATAGAGTCTTACGTATTCCAAGTTAAAATTGTTTTATAAACTGTAATGCTTTGCAGACAAAAACACCGAGAAGATGACTGTTTTTAGCAGTAATGCTTTCTGACAGCGTTAAACCTTGTTTTAGTAATTGACATCAAAATGTTTGGTGGTTTTAAAATGGACCATTAATAAAAATGGCATGTTTTAAGTTTTAAAAATTTTACTTAATACTGTGAAGTTGTATAGAATTACAAATTTGATATAGTATTTTTTAAAAGAAAATAATCGTTTACATCTTTATGTTCAAAACAGTGCAGATGCATCTTTAAAGTATTACGTTGGCTCTTTGCTGAAATATGTATCCCAGGATTTGGGGTTTGAGGGTGGTTTTTTTTTTATGTTTTTATTATGATTTTTCATTGCTGTATCACATATATTTTTATTTCTTTTTCAAGTCATTTCTTATCTTCCCCACTAACTGACTTTTCTCACCAGCTTTTTCCTCCTTTGTTTAATACAAAGAGTCCAGCCTGAAGATTGCTGTACATGAAGTAGAGAAACGTATCATTTAAACATGAACAAATGATTAGCTTGCATGCTGAATACTTTTAAGATGTGTACACTGATACCTCTAAGGTATTTTTGGAATAGTAAACATTAATTTATTAGGAATGTTGCAAGCTTAAAAAACTGTTCATAAGCAGTGGATTTTAAAACCTTTTTACTGGCTAAAGAGATTCTAGAGGACTAACTACCCCACTTTAAAGACATAAAATATTTCAGTGGGAAATTTTTCTTCCTCATCTGCTGTAGTTCATTCGGTTTTGAGACAAGTTTTGATATCTCATTTTTGTATAGACAATATCTGAAAGAATTAAAATGTTAATGCACTGGTGCTGAATAAATGTGGGCATTAGTTTTTTCCATGAAGGTCCTGTTTACAAAGGAATGAAGTGGATGCTTACTTTTAGGCATGTGTTTAAATCTCTTTGACTCCTGCGCTGGGAGTCCTGTATATGTTTTCAAGTGCTTTATTACAATGAGTCATAAATTAATTCACATCTTCCTATGGGCTGACTATGTCTCCATGGAAAATTAGTCTGTTTTAGAAGCCAAAGGAAACAATGAAAATGAACTGATGACACGACGAGCCCACTTACATGGAAGAAATAAGTTGATTTCATCCCCATGATCAAACTTTATAATGGGGAGGGAGTGCACACCCCGTGCAACAGCTTCCTTAATCACTAATTTTCTGAAAGAAACAAAAGATGGCAAAGAACAACAGCAATCCCCCAGTGTATGCTGAATAAAGAGCACTGACTGGCTCTTTCTGGAGGAATTCCAGTGACAATTTTTTATTGCTGCCAGTGTAATGTTACTTTTCAGTCACTGATCATGAGAAAAAACAGAAGCAGAAATGCAGGAAGCAAATATAAGTGCCAAGTGACTGATCTGCCTCAGTAGGTAAACAGGCAAAAGGAAAGTTTCAAAAGGAAATCATTTAGAGCAGAGGCATGATCAGAGAGCCACTGAGGCTGTGGTTACACATTCAGCAGCAGGGCTGCTTAAGCCTACTTAGACTTGGTTCCTGCTGTCCACCTCCCATTCACTCCTTCCTTCACCCCCGACTTCGTTGTACTGGCACCACTGTTTGTGCAGCTGCATGGTGAACAGTCTTGGGAACCTGGTCCCAGTGAAAAATGACCCACCAGAAATGGATCAGTTCCCTTTCTGATTTACTTCAGAGCCCCACAACTGGCTGTATTGGCACAGCAGAGGTTATGATGTGGGAATGAGACTGTGCAGCTGAGGAGAGGAGGAGCTGTTGAAGAAGGTCCTGTCAGCGATACCGACAGGTCACATCCCATGGCTCAGAAGGGCGTGCATGGCTGTACCTCCAGAACAGCCATGTGCCCTCTCTTCCTGATAGTGCTGTCTTTGCTACAAGGAGTCTTATTCTTTTTGAGATTAAGACACCTAAATCAACATTCAGTTGCTTACAGTATGAAAGCTAGGTTTCTAGGCTGCCATCATAATCTAAAGAGATGTAGATTTATTATTATTATTATTTTATTTTATTTTCAGTGGGATAAATATAGGCAACTAGGGCTATCTGAAACTGCCTGTCCTCCATCAGCTGGCTGCAGAAGGACACAGATCCACCATGTCACATGTGCCAGCCCTCTGTGGATGTCTCAGACACCCTAAGGACCCTCAAATGGCACTAGACAACTGTTTATGAAACTGAGTCAATCCTTAAGGTGTCCTCAATATGTATAAACAGAACAATTTAATGTAGATGCCTACAGGTGGAAATTCCCATGAATTTCCAGATATATTCCATTGGCTAAATACAGAGATCAACTGCTTTTAGAGATATGTTGAGATGTCCTTACAGGGCTGGCAAATACTCTGAACAAATTATGCTATTTTGAAGACCTGTGCTATTTTGAAAAATTCATTTGAGACAGGTTGTCCCAGGGCATCTCAGATGGCACAGAGCAAGAGGTGAGTCAACTGGACTACACTCTCTTTGTCTCTAGCGTTTGGTTGCTAATATATTGGGATCATTCCTCCTCCAAATACTGTCATCTCCTATTGACATCTCCCTATTTATTTATGCTTAATACAGCTAATCAGCCATATCAGTCATTGCATGAGCTGACTCATGGGATGTGACTAGATGGCTTCTTTCTTTACCAGCAGTGCATGCCTCTTAATAACTTTCCTTAGTATTTTGTGAGTTTCATCCAAAGAATACTGAAAAACTCCCCTCAGACTTGTTGAACTTTAAGGCATGAGAAAGCAAATGGGTATAATATCTTTCACAGGGTTCATTAAATTAAGTTGATCTTCATTTCTTTGTAATCTGGAAGAGCCCTAAGAGAAGAAAGCAATGTATCTCAAGGAGCTGTTACATTTGTTTGCTAGTAAAAATAGAATACTTTTACTGTTACATAAACACAGAGTAGCTTCATCACCTATAAGACAGTTTAGTCACCTTTTCATTACCTTTAACAAAGAGTTTCATAACTGTAATCTCCTCGTAATGAGACTGCTGTTACCAAAAGCAACAGCAGAAAACAGTAAGAATGTCACAAACCATTGACATTCCTCAGCCTTTCTGAGGACCCACAAGAAAACCAACTATACTGACCATTTTTGAAAAAAAGGAATGGGAACGCTTCCTATAGGTATTTAACCTAGGTGTCTCAAATGTGTTTGTCTGTAAAAGTAACTGTAAAGGTGACTGTAAATGGAGACAGCATTTTCCATCACTGGATAACATATATTCTGAAGCTTAATTTGTTTGTCTGAAGCCACAAACCATAGTCATCAAAAAAACTAAATTAATTATCCATAGCACACAAGCAAAGCATAGTCACAGCATGCTTAGATTATGTCCCACTTAGTTTTCACTCCTCATCCCTCCCATTTATCCTGAATATAGGATTCATTGAAAGATCCCAATTTTGTCTTTTTATCTCAGGAAATATTTTTTCCACTACCACCAGTACACATGGAGGAAACAATATACAGCAGGAAAAAAAAAAAAAAAAAAAAAAGTATAATGTAAGCTGACGAAAATCAGATATGGGAAATCAAGGCAGAAGAAGATATTTTCTGCTGCAATTCAACCTGCTTTTAATGAGAGTCTTCTGGAATAGCTCATTTAGAGATCAGCATGGACAAGGCTACTGCAGCTTTCAACTCCTTGCAGGGTGTTCAGAGGCACATTGTATCTTTTCAACCTTTAGTAACAAAATTCAAGTGATCTAAAACTCATTAGTTTAATTTTGCATTTAAATGTAATTGTAATTTTATTTTATTTGTTTTTATCTTTTCTAAAGCACTCTAAGAGGTCCTAAAGAAAGGTGTTACACAATTGTAAGTGCTGAAGTGATTGACAGAGTATTTTACAACTGGCACTTATTATTCCTTTTATTAAGAATAAAGTGGCTTTTAGTCTAAAAACAATAGGGTGAAAAGGGGTCTTTTATGCACTCATTATAAGTAGGAAATTGTAAGGAAAAAGTTGTAATAAAAACTAAATGATTTTGGCATGATGTATGTTTCTTGCATTATATGTTAAGTGGTATATACGTTGAAGCCACTGGACATAAAATAGCCCTCTAGATATGGAAGAACAAATGGAAAGTGTGGATTAAAATTACAGAAGTAATACATATAATAACCATCTTTTCTTATTTTTGTTGTGAGTAGAAAGAAATCTTTATGTAGGAAAAAAAATAAAATAATAATAATAAAAAAAGAATAACGTTCTATTTTCCATTTGAATTTAAATTCAGGAGAAGTGACAGAGGGCTTGCAGCAGATTGTCTATTACATGCTCTGGTTCTAAGATGACAGATGATTTTTTCTCCTCATTGGAATAAGCTTTTGTAATTTGTTTTATTCAGAACAATTCTCTTTTCCCTAAAAATCAGTTTATGCTAAATGTCTATGTACCTTCACTCATTTTTAGAAATGGGATGCAGATTCCCAGAGACTATTTTGAAATTTCAGAACATTACCTAAGACCTAGGTCTTAGGTCCCAGGCCCCAGAATATCCTGGCTGTAACATGCATTGGATGCTGTTGTTTTAATTCTATACCACAATATATGCCAACAAAAGCATCTGCATTTTTTAAGGCCCTAGGAGGAATAGCAAAGTCACAATCCTTAGTTTGGATCTCGTTTAATGATAGCCCTCTACTTTCTCTAAATTAGGGTATTTAGCTGGGTCTTTTTATCAGGTGCAAAATCTCTGTTTAGCTCTTTCTATAGCCACTGTCCCTGCAACACTGGAGATTACTTCACACTCCAAGTCTCAGTTTTATGGACCCTGATTCTGAAGAAATTTGAACCATTCAAGTACTATAAGTCTCATTCAAATCCAGAAACAGTCATTAAAGCTGGCATTGCAACTACTTGATTTATTTATAGTAAAGACAGACCTTTAACAAAATAAAGAATAATTGCCCAAACGTCTCTTTTTGTTGAGGTAAGAAGCCACCTTACCCTCTGCAGTTAGTGAAGATCAGCAGTGTAGCCTTTCAGGATCATCCTAACTGTTCCATGGTGGGACCCACACTTAGATACACATTCTAGTGGAAATTTAGGCTGTCTACTAAGCTAGTAGCTTTCACTAAATTAGTGGACATCTCAGTCCTCTATCCGTATGAAGTGAGACTACATATCAAGCAAAGGCAAAAACAAAACAAAACAAAACAAAACAAAACAAATAAAAAATAAAATAAAATAAAATAAAATAAAATAAAATAAAATAAAATAAAATAAAATAAAATAAAATAAAATAAAATAAAATAAAATAAAAT